>NW_006921848.1:236903-301515 GCF_000298275.1 Orycteropus afer afer | reverse complement strand
GACTGAAGGCTTGAAAGCCTGAGTGGTAGAGACCCCTTGTGGGTGACTGCATGAAGTGCTGATGGCACCATGCCTGACTCCCTCAAAGTGAGGCTTCATTTCTTTTAGCCTTAGCATAGGCAGCCAAAACCAAAATAAGATCTTCAGGAAAGTACAGGTTAGACACAGCCCTAATTGACACTTTCTCTCTGGAGGGCTGCCCAGGCTTTGAGTGGCATTTCCATTGCTCTTTAGGTATGCTGTTTGCATTTATCTTACTGTAGCTGACCAATAACACCAACATTGCCTTTTATTCTAATAGGGCCTTAACCTGGTTTTCCTATTAAACAGAAGTCTTTATTTTTTATTTTAGGATTTGACCCCAAACTTTTCTTTATTTTCCTCCTGGGACTTACGCTATTTTTTTGTGGAGACTTGCTGAGCAGGTAGGTTCTGAAGCTAGTGTGCAGTACGATGAGACCCTGTTAGGCTTTGATCGTATAAACGCTAAATGCTGACATTTCTTAGTCCAGTACCTTTATGACTAGGTCATTATCTGCTTTGAGATTTTTTTTTTTTTTTTAAATTTTAATTGTGATTTGGGTGAAAGTTTACAGAGCAAATTCATTTTCTGTATAGCAGTTCACATACACTTTGTCTCATGACGTTGACTGCAGTTTCCCACAATGCAACAGCTCTCTTCCCACTTCCTCCCCATAGTTACCTCTTCCCTGGGTCCTTCTCTCCCATGCACTCCTGCCCCCCAAACTGTCTCTCTGTGCATACACAGCCGTACTATTCTCCCATGATTGATCTCCCCAAGGAGTATATCTATCTAATGTAAATGTTCAGCTCCTATAAGTGCCTTTTGTTTGGCTGGAAGCTGCAGGAGTGAGTTCAATTCCAGACCTGAAGGACAGCAAGGGGCTGTAGTCTCAGGGGTTCCACCAGACTGTATCAGACCAGCAAACCTTGTCTTTTTTTTTTTTATGATTTTGAGTTTTGTTCCACATTGTTTTTGCTTGGAGATTTTTTTATTACTTTAATTAATGTGTTAGGATTTTTTATTTTCTCGTTATTAATAAGATGGGCTATCATGAAGTTTCCCCCATTAGATGAACCTATCATGTTATGGAATGTAGCCAATACTACAAAGTGGAGCATCATCACCCTTTCTACCACTGGAAATAAGTGTTAGCCCTAATTTACATAATAGGACCATATGTTGATGAGTTTCATGCTGTTCAGGGGTAAAGAGACTTTTAAGTAAGTGTTATGAGTTTTGCTGTTGCTTTTGATATCTTCCACTTATTCATTTCCTGCTTTTAGGGACCTATTAACTAGCGGTGAAACTGACATGTACAAATAGAAAGAAAACATACAGATAACTAAACAAACAGTGAGCAAAGGTAGAAGCAACATTAACACTGTACACAAATAAAAAGTATATTTGTAAAGTAATAAATGAGAGATTAGCAATTGGAGTTTGAAGTTTGGCTGGAGTGGGTTGTTGGAAGTTGTTCCTTATTTTGGGGATCCTAAGAGAAGCTCACAGTGAGGGGGTACTATCTGGTAGAAAGCCTGGAACGGTGGTTGAAGCCCTCTGTTGTAAGCCATGTGTTTGGTTTACCCTTCGGGGCAAGCAGTTCTTTTCTACTTTCCACTGTTCACTAGGGCAGTGTCCTTGCCCTTCCTTATGTCCACAGAAGTTGTGCTGTTCCTCAGAAGAAGATTCTTATGAAAAATTGGGTTGGAAGAACTGCTGGGTGGGGAAGTTGGGAAACTAAGCAGAGTTTTATTACTAGGGTATATTTATTTGAGAGGAATTTGTTGATACTAGAAAGCTCTAGTGGCATAGTGGTTAAAGGATTCAGCTGCTAACTAAAAGTTTGGTGGTTTGATCCCACCAGCTGCTCCATGGGAGAAAGATAAGGCAGTCTGCTTACATAAAGATTTACAGCCTTGGGAACCCTATGGGGCCGTGCTACTCTGCCCTGTAGGATCACTATGAGTCTGAATTGACTTGGTGGCAATGGGTTTGGCTTTTTGGTTTTGTTGATGCTAATCCTTGTAATCTGGCCTCAGCTCCATTGCCCCAGTCTCTATATTTCTATGACCTCAAGATTTTGGTAGATATCTGCTCTAATTTTAATTTTTTTTCCCCACTCTTTGGCTGGGATAGTTGATCTTGTTTTGAACAATGTCATGCATGAAGTACACACATATAGTCATGAACTAAATGTTATCTTTGCAGAAGTCAACTTTTCTACTATTCCACGGGAATGAGTGTGGGAATTGTGGCCTCTCTACTAATCATCATTTTTATACTGTCCAAGTTTATGCCCAAGGTAAGTGGCAGAATTGTTATATACAAGAGGGTGAGCTTGGATAGCTAAAGGACAGTTTGCCTGGATGTTGTTAGAAAAATGAAAATCTGCATGGTGGCTGACAAGCCAACGTGCCAGTCTTTCTTTGATTCAGAAAGATACTTTCCACCATGTAACTTGGAGCCTGATTACATGCAAACTCTTCTTTTATTATATCTATAAAGTGCTATGCTCAGTGTGGATTAAAGTCTCCTTCCTGTTTGCTAATTACATAGCCAGGCTTTTAAGTTATTTAGCATCTCATCTTCCCAGTGTTCTTTGCAGATAGTACCATTTTAAATATAAAGGGCATCTTTTTAAGAGATGTGTTTCTGTGCACTTTCAGTGGGCTGAATTTTTTTTTTTAAATCATTGTTCCATTTTGTTTCTCTAATGTGTGAAAAGCCTGTTATAACTTTTTGCTTTCACTTCTACCCTCTGTCCTAGAAAAGCCCTATTTACGTCATCCTGGTGGGAGGCTGGTCCTTTTCTCTGTACCTCATTCAACTAGTTTTTAGAAATTTACAAGAGATCTGGAGGTGTTATTGGCAGTATCTTTTAAGTAAGTGTTATCAGTTTTGCTGTTACTTTTCATCTGTTTATGGGCTATTTGAGTTCATTTGGTCGTGAAAAGACTGTTGTCTGCTTACAGGAATTAACTATCGTGTTATTTTATTAACTTTTAAAAATGAAAATTCTTCATGTATTTCTAACCTGTCTACAGTTGTTGCTTCTTAAATTAAAATGATGTGGCTAGGGGGATGACTTTAATTTGTTGATATTTATAAGTGTACCTCTCTTTACAACAGTAGACTTCTTTCTGAAAAGCTGTAAATTGATTTTACAAATGTAGTCATATTTTAAATACACTTGGGGACCTTAAGAAGTAAAGAACTCAGTGAATCTTATCTATAAAATGAGACTCCTTTGGTCATACAGATAGTAATCCTTGATTATATCCTTTGAGAGGTGATTAATCTCAATTTTCACTTATTGGTATTTTAAATAGACTATCCCAGAGTTGTTCAAGATATCTTTGTGTTACATTTGAACCAAATAAATTTGGGATGATAGAAAGGACAGAGACATAGAGATAGAAATATATCCCGATGACGAAAAAGGTGTGAATCATTAAGTAAAAATCTCGCCTGATTTCCTGGTTCCATAGATGCTACAGAGTGACTTTCCTGCTGCTCCCCTACACGAATCGCTTTTACCAGGTGGAGAGAAAAAGGAGTGTCTATGACTCTTTTTGCAGGTTATGTCTTCATAGTTGGATTCCTGAGTTTTGCAGTGTGTTATAAGTATGGGCCCTTGGAGAATGAACGAAGCATCAACCTCCTGACCTGGACCTTGCAGCTAATGGGCCTGTGTCTCATGTATTCTGGCATCCAGATACCACACATTGCCTTTGGCATTATCATCATTGCCCTGTGCACCAAGAACCTGGAGTATCCTGTTCAGTGGCTGTACATCACCTACAGGTGACTGAAAGGCAGTGTAGCTTTGTAATGGCATGTGTAACATGGGATGCGGTTGCAGCAAAAGGATACAGAGGTGTAAACCTGGGAGCCTCTTTGTTAATGAAAAGTTTTTGTATTGTCCTTCTGCTTTTGTTTTACCACTCTTCTCTAGACGTGTTTAGCCATTTTATATGAAATAAAAGCATTCAGTAAAATGTTATGTGTTCCTGTTACCACAAGGTGGTGCAAATTATAATACTTGATGCCATATGCCCCAGGTGACTTGGTTTCAGATTACTTCACATTGATGATCTGGTTGTCTGGGAGTCTTGTTTTAAGATGTAACTCAGGGCATGTTATCATGCATTGTGAAAATGGAATGGTTATAGGTTACAGGTTACCATTCTACTGGAGACAGTCAAGATGATGCCTTCAGGTTGAGGAATGGGGTTTACAGTCTTTTGTTTTTTAATATTGTAATTTGGGTGAACGTTTCAGAGCAAATTGATTGTCCATTCAACAACCTATACACATTCTGTTTGTGACTGCAGTTCCCACACTGTAACAGCATTCTTTCCACTTCCTCCCTGCATTCACAACTTCCCTTGTCCTTTCTTCCTACCCCCTCCCGCCTTCCTAGCTCTCTCCTTGGGCAAATGATCTTGTATGCTCATGCTCTGTTGTTCTTAATGAGTGTATCAACCAAACCTCACCGCTGTCGAGTGGGATCCGATTCATGGCGACCCCTCCTTGGGTTTCCGAGGCGATATCACTACAGGAGTAGATTGCCCCACCTTCCTTCTGAGGAGTGGCCAATGGGTTTGAACCTCCAGCCTTCTGATTAGCAGTCAAATGCCTTAGGCACTACAGCACCCAGAACTCCTAATGAGTGTTCACGTCATAGGTCTGTCTATCGTTTGGCTGCCAATTGAGTCACAGAGGTTAAGTTCATTTCCTAGCTTGAAGGGTGTCTAAGGGCCACATCCCACCAGTCTTCATCAGACCAGTGAGCCTGGTCTTTTTTATAATTTTGAGTTTTGTTCCACATTTTTCCCCATTCTACCTAGGACCTCTTACTGTGGTCCCTTTCAGAGCAGTCAGCAGTGGTAGCCAGGCACTGTCTAGTTCTTGTCTTAGTGGACCACAATCTTACACTATCATTTTCTGTTTTTTCCATTTATTGAAAACTAAATAAGTATTGTATAATTTGTTGGAAAATAAGTACATTTATTCACATTAATGAATAATACTGACTGTTGTGACTTGTTGTTCATGCTAACTTATCAAGAGTCTCTTGTAACTAAAGATGTTTTGGCAGAACGGTGAGGGTCTGATGACTGTGAAATGTTCAGCTGTCTGCTGTATGGTTGGCTCATTGAAGGGAGCTAGAGATAACCGGGTTAGGTTACTGATCGGTGATTCATGATGTTATTTTGATGAACACAGAAAGATGTATAAGGCAACAGAAAAGCCTGTCCCTCCTCGTCTTCTGACAGAAGAAGAGTATCGGCTACAAGGAGAGGTGGAGACACGAAAGGCTTTGCAGGAACTTCGAGAACACTGCAAAAGCCCAGATTGCTCTGCTTGGAAGACTATTACTCGAATTCAGTCTCCAAAAAGGTAAACTCTCGGCCAAGTATGCCAAGCATTTATCAGAGTAATTGACCTAGAGTTCTAACAGAGATTATACTTCTAGATAATAATTTTCTGTTTGGAGCTTTTGCTTTCCTGTTAACCTGGGAGTGGTCAAGAGAAAGGTAAATATATCATCATATGTTAGTAGTAGCTTGTTTCCTCCCATCTTGAGAGACCATCGACTCCAGCTTCGATTGTAGCGTTGAATGGGAAGACTCCAATACCAGATTAAGTTTCTCCTCTGATAATTTTCCTTGTTCTCTGAGTGGTGCCCCCCCCCCCGAATTGGGAGCGACTGTACAGTGAGTATGTGAAACTTCAATTTAGAATCCTGATGGCATAAACTTTATAGGGCTATAAACACTAATAAATGTGTAATGTCCCTTAATCTTCTCTTATCAGGATTACAGATGACTAATGGAACCATAGCACTTCCATGACTGAAAAGGATAGCCTAGTGCCTATTAAACAGAATGGAGTTATAGGGGATGTTGGCCTCTGACCACAGCTTCACTTTTGTCAATATTTCTTACTTTAGTCCTTGAGCAAGGACAGTAGTGTTAGCTGGACACAATATAATTTGAGCTATGAGCATATCAGAGGTATCAATTTGTTCTTATTTTGAAAGAAAGAAGAGAGAGCAGATTCCTAGTAAGTATTCTTTTTCTCTTCCAGATTTGCTGACTTTGTGGAAGGCTCCTACCACCTCACACCAAATGAGGTTTCTGTTCATGAACAAGAGTATGGATTAGGAAGCATATTTCAGCAGAATCAACTCTTTGAGGATACATCCTCTGAGGAGGAGAACTCAGATGCTGGGTACCCCACTATCACACAGAACAATGTCATGGCTTAGGTGGTGCTCAGTTATTTTCATGTGAACTGGCTTGATACCTGGGATGATGGTCCATGTTGTGTGTGTTATGCAATTGCCTCTCAACCCTTTGAAATAGAATGAGATAGTACAGGAATTTTCCCACTGAAATTAGAGGCTTGAGTAGGCCTCCCTTTGCAGCTGGGCTAGATGGTCTCTATGGGATTCCTGGGGACAGAAGGTGAGTAAAGTAATGAATGCTGCTGGCAGTTTGCTTCCCATTGGTTGAGCTCTCAGCCCACCTTTATGTTCCCAAAGAAATTGACGGCTAGAATGCCATGCACAGCTAGCATGGCATGCCAGTGCCTCTTTGAAAGGCAGTTCAGTTATGGCATTTCTGCCTGTATTTCCCCAACAGAGTAAGTTAAATATTTGTGGCAGCTTTTGACTGTGGCTGACCATTAGGAGTGAGAACACTGGTCAGTGTAGTAATGTTTTCGGGCTACGGACTGCACCTTCCATAGAGGATCCACAAATCTGAGCCTCTTTTACTTCTCTTATTTCAGTGACTGTAGAATAATCTTTAAGACTTTTTAGAGGAAGATGAATTTTTGTCTGTTTTGTTTTTTAAATAAATATATATTTTAAAATGTCACAACTCATTCCAGAACTAGCAAGTGCTCCAGAGAAGTGAAGCTCACAGTACCCCCAGGTCCCTACATACTTACTAACATGGGTTGTTCCTTAAAGCCCAGGTGCGGTTGTGGTTTGTTGAGTTTAGAATCAACTCTCAAACTTACCGTCTTCTGAGTTCTGCTTGCCTTTAGGGGGAACATGTCTCTGTAGGCTCTTCTTGAGGCTGGCTTGTTGGTCTTTTTGTCACATTCAGCTGTTAATTCCATCTTCAAACCCCATTTGCCCTTTTCCCAGACCATTCCTCCTTAGTTGCCTCCCCTTGCTGCTTCCCTTCGCCCTTTCTGTGGTGACTCTTAACTCATCTGTGAGGGGTGGACACTTAAGTGTTTCATTTCTTATACCCTCTTTCTCTTGGTTTATAGCCTTATTCATGCCAGCGAGGAGAAGTGATCTTATTTTAAGGGTTTAAGTGCTTTTTACAGCTTCTCTATTTTTCCTGCCAGTGGGTCACATACCTTTTGGTTGCTGTGCAATAAAGAAACTGTCTCCTTTTGCTTTCCCTTTCTTCGTCTACTCATTCTCCCCATTCCTTTCAGCCTTTGCTCACCACCTGTACCACCCCCCAAAAAAAAAATCTGGCTAATTTGTAAGCCCTGAAACTATCTGGAAAGTTTTTATTTTATTTTATTTTTAATAAGGTTTCCAAGGCTGTAAATCTTTATGGAAGCAGACTCTCAATCTTTCTCTTCTGGAGCAGCTGGTGGGTTCAAACTGCTGACCTTTTGGTTGGCAGCTGAATGCTTTAACCTCTGTGCCACCAGAGAGCCTCTGGAAAGTTTCTTTGATACACAAGTTGTAGCTTTGCAGCTGCCACAGTTTGCATTGCCAGGAATTGACCTCCAGATTGTCTTCATGCCTCTGGATGTTCATGCAGCCCTCAGGATCCAGGATTGGACACATTCTCCCATGATTTTATTATACTTATTTGCAGTTTTATTTCTGACCAGAGCTTCGTGCTGCCTTTCATTACAGTAACATTAGTTTCACATTCCTTTGCTATTGGAACCCTTACAAGCCCGGCAATGTCATTTATGAGGGGGCAGATTCATACATATCAGTCCTTTGCTTGGTCCTCTCTTCACGATCCTTACCTTCATACCTTGAGAAAGCTGTAATTACTTTAGCCAGTAAGAGAGGACGCTCATGACAAGCACAGCTTCAGCCTCACTGGCTTACCATGACCACTGGGAGGCAGGTGATTTTTTAAAAAAGTTGTTCACAACTCCTCCAGGCCAGCCATTCAGCAGGTCATTTTCAAAGTCCCTGGGTTCCATTGCTGGTTTCCAAAATGTCACTAGTGGCTAGTTGATTTTGCCCACCATTGTTTCTCACAGCTTTAAACGATCCTAAAGTGACAACTACCTCAGTTGGCAGAAAATAGACACACAGTGGAAGGTGAAACATGAGCCATATTTGGGCAGATACGATGGGGTAAAGTTGTAGGGTAAAAGGATCTTTATACTGAGTAATTGGTGCCTTTTTTGAATTGTGTTTATGGTAAAATTTTATCCCTCTATGAAATACTGTTGGACCTCTGAGATGTACAATTTTTGCCTTATTTATAGAAATTGAGACCTAGCATATTTGAGCACACATTGTTTTGAAAGAATCAACTGTATGAGTGGTCTCAGGACTCCCTGGGGATTTTGGTGCCTTCCTCAAAGTCGCTGCTTAGGGAGAGTGGTAGCTTGCCTCTAGGGTGACTTTTCCTGCCTTATCTTTATTTCAGTGATACAAGATTGTGAAGGAGTGAAGAGTCTCCTCTTCCTTTACTAAACTCCTTGTGAAATATAGTTTCCACCTTAAGACCAGTTTTTTTCACTGTGTTTGAATTTGTGGTGAGTGAAAGAAACTCAGTTCATTATGCTGGTATTTGGAGATCTTGAGATGAGGGCAGTAGCGATGGCACTTGGTTCTGCAGCATTAGAGTGCTCTCAGCATTGAAGGACGGTGCTGCTCTGGTGTACCATGTGTCCTTGCCCAGCCTGCCTGTGTAGCTCTTCCCCGGATGCTTCAGAGCTGCCCTGTGCCCGGAGATTGCGTGACTCTACCAGCTCTCTTTAGAAGCTGCTCTCCTCTGTTGGCCACTTAGTCTGCTGGCTCAGTCACTACTTGAAGCCCCCATTTAATTTTCTCTGGCAGTTATAGCTCTTGCAATTTCAGCATAGTTTCGTCTCCTCCCAGACCAATCTCATCAAGAAGGAATGAAGGGATAACGATGGGATGAGCTGGCCGTTGGAGCCAGGTCCATTGCTATGTCAGTGTCTTGCTCATCAAGTATCAAGCTGTGTATCACCCTGGCCCTAGGGCTCAGGGTCTCATCATCATGGGAAATCTCTCGTCTCTAATAGGTCTGACCAAGTTGTGTAGAGCATGACTCTCATTAATGGGAATATAATAGACAAATGGCCCAAAACATTTCCCCTTCACTTTCCCACTCAGATTGCTTTCATGAGACCAAAGGAACACAGTGACCAAAAAACAAGGAAAATTTAGCAACTTTGATACATTCTAATACGAAATTCCTGTTAGCTGTTGTATCCCACTAATGATTTTATTTCTCCTCCTAAATTCTTGAGGAGCTCTGGTAGCATAGTGCCTAAGGCACTTGACTGCTAACCAGAAGGCTGGTGGTTCAAACCCACCAGCCACTCCTCAGAAGGAAGGTTGGGCAATCTACTTCCATAGTGATACTGCCTCGGAAACCCAAGGAGGGGTCACTATGAGTTGGGGCCGACTTGACGGCATACAACAACAACCTAAATTCTTGATTTTTGTCTAGTAAGAAGGGGATTTTTGCTGATGATAGCTCTTTGTTCCAATGTTCTATTTTGTGCTAATATATCCCATTCTAGAGCCCAACCTCTCTTCAGTGATTGTGTCCCTGTTACCTCAGTCCCCAGGTGGCATATAGGATAGAGGTTTGATGAATGTAAGAACTCAAATAGGCCAGATAGTCCTCCTAGTCCCTGATATTCTTAAAAGCCTTGGTAATGGATTACGCAATTGCCCTCAATCTTTTTGTTGTTCCAGAAAAAAGTGGTCTCAGAGGAATGCCCACGTAAAAATGGTTCCTAGCTGTGTGCTCATAACTTTTCTCTGAATTGAGTATTGAAAGTTGAAGTAGGAGGAAAGGAAATTAAATGCCCTTGTAGTACTCCTTTGGACTCAGGTCTGACATATGAGATAATAGCCAGTATTGAAACGCCAAGAATTTTATCTGAACCAAGAAGATGAGAGTCTGACAGATTTATTGTGCCTCCAAGTATATAAGCGCTGAACCCAAGTAATAAATGTGATATAACCGTTGCACAAAGCAAGTGTACACACACCTCTTGCTTCTCTTTCAGTGTGGCAGAAATTGATTATCCTTGTGTGTGTGTGTATGTGTGTGGGGGGAACCTGTGCAATTGAGGTGACCCAATGCTGTCTTTGCTTATAGATCCAGGTTACTATGGAGCTGATTTTTTACATGGTTACTACCTTGCTAAAGGATATTTGGTGCCTTAGGTGATGGGAGCCAGAGCTGCTGGATATAAACAACTTGTTGGTGATAACACTAACATCAACGCATGACTTTAGCAGGATGGGAATTGTTGCACAACCTTTTAATATGTGGGACTTTGGGCTCCCCCATTCTCCACCTCCCCAGCTCGTGTGTCTCGTCTTCCTCTTCACATGCTGGATAAGTTGAAAATGGTGAAATCACCTTTTCTGAACGTTCCTATTACCACGTTAACACAGAAGCTCATAATGTGAGTATTAGAATTGTTAACAGCCTGCAGTTGCCTCAGTCTCCCATGCTTCTGGAATTCATGGTGAAATAGCAGGGATAAAGAATTACTGGGTAGGTTTTAGCCTTACCTACACTAAGATGGTATCTTAGTGTTACTTTAAAAAAAAAAGAAAGGGTCATTGTCATTTATATTGAAAATAAATATTCATGAATGTTTGAGAGGAACACAATGATCAGGGACAGCTCTTTGCCGTGGGTCTCATTTTCACTTACTTTTCTGTAAGAAAAAAAAGATAATGATGTCTTATATATTTTTTCATTTTTATTGTGTAATTTGTAAGTACTCCCAATTTTAATAAAGTTTTATAGACCACATAGTGGTCTCTCTTGATGTCTGTGTACTTTTCTTGTTTGCATCTCTTGTTTTTGGGTAATTAGTAATAGCTCCTCACTTTCTGATGAGATGGTTTCACATGCTACCCATTTTTCTTCAAACCCTTCTGCCCCCCATCCCAGGTCTGTATTGGTTGATTTCTCTCTCTGGTCTGAGTGATTTCCCAGGTTATCTCTAAGGGGTATTCTCCCAGGGATAGCAGGTTATGCCACTGTGCCATCTCTTAGAAAAAAAGTACAAAGGATAGGTTCTTCCAGGAGCTACTTTGATTGTGCTTTAGTTTTGTTTTTTTAGGCATCAAGAGTCCCTGTTGTTGTTAGTTGTCACCGAGTTGACTCTGACTCACAGTGACCCTGTGTACAACAAAAGGAAACCCTGCCTGGTCCTGCGCCATCCTCAGGATCCTTGCTAGACTTGAGCCCATCATTGTAGCCACTGTGTCAATCCATCTCATTGAGAGCCTTCCCCTTTTTCACTGACCCTCCACTTTACCAAGCATGATATCCTTCTCCAGGGAATGGTCTCTTCAGACAACACGATTGAAGTAGGTGAGATGAATTTTGGCTATTCTCTCAGGAGCATTCTGGCTGCACTTCTTCCAGGACGTATTTGTTTGTTCTTCTGGCAGTCCGTGGTAATTTCAGTATTCTTTGCCAATACTACAACTCAAAAGCGTCAACTCTTGTTCAGGCTTCCTTATTCATTGTCCAGGTTTCACAGACATATGAGGCCATTGAACATACCATGGCTTGGGTTAAACCAAAAAAAAAAAACCAACTTACAGCCGTCGAGTTGGATCCTGCTCATAGCGACCCATCCTTGGGTTTCTGAGGCAGGATCACTATGGAAGTAGATTGCCCAACTTTGGGTTAGGTGCACTTTAGTCTTCAGAGAGACATATTTGCTCTTCAGCAGTTTAAAGAGGTCTTTTGCAGCAGACTTGCCCAGTGCAATATATCCTCTGATTTCTTGACTGCTGCTTCCATTGGTGTTGATTGTGGAACCAAGTAATATGAAATATTCGATCTTTTCTCCATTTATAATGAGATTGCTTAGTGGTGCAGTTGTGAGGAGTTTTGTTTTCTTTGTGTTGAGGTGTAATTCATACTGCAGACTGTAGTCTTTAATCTTCATCAGTAAGTGCTTCAAGTTATCTTCATTTTTAGCAAGGAAAGTTGAGTTGTCTGCATATGGCAGGTTGTTAATGAGTCTTCCTCCAATCCTGATGCCATGTTTTTCTGCATATAGTCCAATTTCTCTGATTATTTGCTCAGCATACAGATTGAATAAGTATGGTGAAAGGATACAACCTTGATGCACTCTCTTCCTGATTTTAAACCGTGAAGTATCCCCTTGTTTCATTTGAATGACAGCCTCCTGGTCTATATACAGGTTCCTCGTAAGCACTATTAAGTGTTCTGGAATTCCCATTCTTCTCTATGTTGTCCATAAATTGTTATGATCCACACAGTCAAAAACCTTTGCATAGTCAATAAAACACAAGTAAACATCTTTTTGGTCTTTGTTTTCAACCAAGATGCATCTGACATCAGCAATGATATCCCTCGTTCCATGTCCTCTTCTGAATCCAGCTTGCATTCCTGGAAGTTCCCTGTCAATATACTCCTGCAACCATTTCTGAATCATCTTTAGCAAAATTGTACTTGCATGTGATATTAATGATATGATTCTATAATTTCCACATGCTGTGGGATCACCTTTCTTTGGAATGTGTACCAATATGGAGCTCTTCCAGTCAGTTGGCCAGGTAGCTGTCTTCCAAATTTCTTGGCATAGACGAGTAAGTGCCTCCAGCATGGCATCTGTTTAAAATATCTCAAGGGGAATTCCCTCAATTCCTGGATCCATGTTTTTTTTTGCCAATTCCTTCAGTGCAGCTTTGACTTCTTCCTTCCATGCCATTGATTCTTGATCATGTACCACCTCCTAAAAATATGTGAACATTGACCAGTTCTTTTTGGTACAGTGACTCTGTATTCCTTCCATCTTCTTTTGATGCTTCCTGCATCATTCAATATTTTGCCCTTACAGTCTTTCAATATTGCAACTCAAGGCTTGAATTTTTCTTTAGTTCTTTCAGCTTGAGAAATGCTGAGTGTGTTCTTGCTTTTTGGTTTTCTAACTCCAGCTCTTTGTACATTTCCTTATAATAATTGACTTTGTCTTCTTGTGCTGCTCTTTGAAATCTTCAGTTCAGCTCTTTTATCTTGTCATTTCTTCCATTTGCTTTTGCTACTCTGCACTCAAGAGCAAGTTTCAGAATCTCTTCTAACATCCATTATAGTATTTTCTTCCTTTCCTTTTTTTTTTTTTAATTACTTTTGCTTTCTTCATGGATGATGTTCTTGATATCATCATCTCACAATTCATCTGGTTTTTGGTCACTGGTGTTCAGTGCATCAAATCTATTCTTCAGATGTTCTCTAAATTCAGGTGGGATATAATCATTTGATGGAAAATAACAACAACAACAACATAATAATAAAGGTCATATTTTGGCTCTGGTGGGCTTGTTTTAATTTTCTTCAGCTTCAGCTTGAACTTGCACATGGACAACTGATGGTCTGTTCCACAGTCAGTTCCTGGCCTTGTTTTGGCTGAAGATATTGAGCTTCTCCATCACCTCTTTCCACAGATGTAGTCGATTTGACTCCTGTGTACTCCACCTGGTGAGGTCCATGTGTATAGCCATCGTTTATGTTGTTCAAAAAAGGTATCTGCCATGAATAAGTTGTTGGTCTTATAAAATTCTATCACGTGCTCTCCAGCATAATTTCTGTCACCAAGACCATATTTTCCAACTACTGGTTATTCTTCTTTGTTTCCAACTTTCACATTCCAATCACCAGTAATAATCAATACATCTTGATTGAATGTTTGGTCAATTTCAGACTACAGAAGTTGGTAAAAATCTTCAATATCCTCATCTTTGGCTTTGGTCATTGGTGTGTAAATTTGAATAATAATTGTATTAACTGATCTTCTTTATAGGTGTATGGATATTATCCTATTACTGACAGTGTACTTCAGGATAGATTTTGAAATATTCTTTGTGATGATGAATGTCACACCATTCTTCTTCAATTTGTCATCACTGGCATAGTAGATCATATGGTTGTTAGATTCAAAATGGCCCAAACCAGTCCACTTTAGCTCATTAATGCCTAGGATATCAATCTTCATCCATTCCATTTCATTTTTTTTTTTTTTATTAGGATTTGGGTGAAGATTTACAGAGTAAATTCACTTTTCATACAGCAGTTCTCCATTTCATTTTTGACAACTTCCAGTTTTCCTAGATTCATACTTCATACATTGCATCTTTGATTGTTAATGTATATTTGCAGCTGTTTCTTCCCATTTTGAGACATGCCACATCAGCAAATGGGGGTCTGGAAAGCTTTACTCCACCCATGTCATTACCGTCAACTCTACTTTGAGGAGGCAGCTCTTCCCCAGTCGTATTTTGAGTGCCTTCCAACTTGAGGGGCTCATCTTCTGGCACTATATCATACAATGTTTCCAGATTATTCATAAAGTTGCCCAGTAATGTATCAAACAGTGCTTCTCTGCTATTCATAAGGTTTTCCTTGGCCAATGCTTTGAGAAGTGGATGGTACCTTCCTTCTTCTGAGTCTGTCTTAGTCTGGAAGCTCCGCTGAAACCTGTCCACCATGGGTGACCCTGCTGGTGTTTGAAATACCAGTGGCATAGCCTCCACCCTCACACCAACACACAAGCCACCACAGTACAACAAACTGATAGATGAGTGGTGGTCAAGAGTCCCTGGGTGGCGCAAACAGTTAGGTGCTCAACTACTAGCCAAAAGGTTGGCAGTTTGAACCTACCCAGAGGGACCTCTGAAGACAGGCCTGGAAACCTACCTCCGAAAGGTCATCCTTGAAAACCCTATGGAGCAATTCTGCTCTGGACACATGGGGTTGCCATGAGTCAAAATCAACTTAAAAGCAACTGAGAGCAACAACATCTCTTTTGTGTCTCGGTAGGCTTTAACCACCTCTCAATAAAGTTTGTGGACAGATGTGGGATGTCTGCCAAGAACTTTGTGTGGGGTACAAGAGGGAGAAGGGCTGCAGTGAGTAGTAGGAGCCACAGAATAAAAACCTCAATTATGTCTAGGCCTGGCTTCTGCAGTAGGAGTCTTGTACCTTCCACTTATTCATTGACTGTTTTCTTTGCTCTGGAAATCCTTTGTAGCATTTGCATTAATTATGTCCCTGTCTCCTCAGTTATTTGGAATACATGGAAATCCACTGTCCATTTTTTAAAAACAGAAAGTCAGAGAGAGGAAGAAAACAATGTAAACTGTATGTAAATTTATGTAGATTAATGCACACTAATGACATCTCTCCTTTCTATAACTATCACCAGGTATAGGAGAGACATAGGTGATCATTAATGGTTGAATTAATTTAAAAAAGCTGCTTCAGGGTTTTAGTGAGTATTTTAAAAGAAAAACAAAACAAAACAAAAAAACCCAAACTCACTGCCATCAAGTTGGATCCAACTCATAGCGACCCCTCCTTGGGTTTCCAAGGCGGTATCTCTATGGAAGTTGATTGCCAACCTTCCTTCAGAGGAGGGGCTGGTGGGTTTGAACCTCCAGCCTTCTGGTGAGCAGTCAAGTGCCTTAGGCACCATGGAGCATCAGGATCACTTGTTGACCTTGCGAAAATGCAGATTCTTACTTGGTAAGTCTGAGGTGGGACCCAAGGTTCTGCATTTTTAATAAGCTCCTCGGTGATTTGAATGTGCTGGTGTGTTGACCTCACTTTGAATAGCAAGGATGTAGGGCACTTAGCCCTTAGCATGATTCATAGTCAGCACCCGATAAATGTTAATTGACATGCAGATAATTTATGAAAGCCAAGGAGATCCTTTACCATCCAATGTCTCCCACATCATATCTGAAAACTCTATTTTTATTATGTAATGTTTTTTTAAAAGTGAATGTTCCTGGCCTCCCAGGGTGACAAGTGTGAATTAGTTTAATCAGATTACTGCCCCCCCCCCCCAATCCGGCTTCTGTTCCCAACCAGGGCACCTCTTGGGCAACCACGTACCCAATCCGCCAGTGGAGGGGGTCTGTCAGAGCGTGTTGCTGCGATGCTGACAGGTTTCATCAGCATGTCTAGATTCAAATGGACTAGGAATAAAGGCAGGGCAATCTACTTCCAAAAATCAGCCAGCGAAAACGCTATGGATGGGTGTGATCTGCACCCAATGATGGGGTGGTGTACGACCGGCCTGCATTTTGTTCTGTTGTGCGTGGGGTCACCATGAGTCGGGGGCTGACTCCGCAACAGCTGACTATAGCAAACCCCTGTCAGAAAGCAAGACTGAAGGATTTGGAATGGTCTATGTATTTATTTTCTGATCAGCTTTACAAAGTAAAATTTATACATAAAAAAATTCACAAAAATTAAGTGTACATTTTTGCTGAGTTTTAGCAAATGGATACAGTTGTGTTAACACCAGCACAGTCGTGATACAGAACATTTTCATCGCCCTCCAGATTTTCTCATGTCCATTACATGGGCTCGGGATTTCGAGGGAAGGAAACAAGGGAATTTAGGAGTCAGATGGAGTGGAGGAAGACCAGGAAGCTCCAGTTGTTTCAGTTCTGCTTGGGAAGCTGGTCACCGTCGTGCCTACTGGCCCCCCTCCCGTGTTGCCTCCCCATCCCTGGAGCGTTTTGACAGATCCTGAAGTCCCAGCTGACTTGGATATGTATTTTGTTCCCGTTAACTTAGGGTGAAGAAAATTTACTAGAACTTTTCCTAGTTTTATCCACCCTAGCCCCAGACAAACCAGGGCAGTTGGCCACCCTAACTGTGATGTTTATACCACTGTTTCTAAACCCAAAGTTGGCATCATTTTTTGCTTTTCTTTACATTTTCTTTATTTTGTTGCTGTTGAGAGTACACACAAGAAAATATACACCCATTTGACAGTTTCTTCATGTACAATTCAGTGATAGGGATTATATTCTTCAAGTTGTGCAATCGTTTTCACCCTCCTTTTCTGAGTTGTTCCTCCCCCATTAACACAAACTCCCTGCTCCCTAAGGTCCTATCTAGTCTTGTGAGTTGCTGTTGTCAGTTTGATCCCATATACAGATAGTTTTGAAAAGAGCATAACCCTCAAGGCAGACTTTCTTTCTAGTTAAGCTAAACTAAGACTTCAGGGGATATTTTTGGTTTAAGATGTAAAGATTATCTCAGGGTGCCATCTAATTTTTAGAGTCACTTCTCTCCTGCTAACCAGAAGTCTGGCGGTTCAAAGCCACCAGCCACTCCTTGGAAGGAAGGTTGGACAATCTACCTCCATAGTGATACCGCCTCGGAAACCCAAGGAGGGGTCGCTATGAATCAGACCCGACTCCATGGCAGTGTTTTTTTTTTTTTTTTTTCTCTCCTGTGAGCATGTAGTAGCTACACAGTAAGTATGTGAATGGATAGACACACAGATAAACCGCAAGTTGTAAATGGCTGTAGATCCCTAGCCTGGGGAGGGAACAGGTGATATGGGTTCTGGTCCCAGCTCTGTCAGGTTCACAACTGCTTTCTCACTTTGGGCCTGATTCCACTATAAAATAGGTGATCTCTGATCACTTTTGCCTCTAGCACACTGATACTGCTCCACCTGTACGTGGGATTATATTCTTACACCACTCGCACTCAGCTTTTTCTCTCTGTCTTTTCCTTGCTTTTTTTCCCCTTCAAATATATATAGTAGGACAATAAATTATGCAAGGGCAGATTGATAATGGAAATGCTGATGGCACAGGTTTGTGCAGAGTGCTTCTATGAGAGCTGTAGAGTTTGAACCTTGAACCAAGCAGCTGTGACTGAGAGTTGGAGAGTCAAGGCTCTACCTTCAGCTAAGTGCCTGTAATTACCTAATTTGCTCTTTGTGCATGCCTGGGAGAGAGACTGGGGGGCAGAGGGAGCCTTCTACTTAGGAATTTTCCTGGCTGGAAGAAGGGGTACCCTAGAAAGTAGGATTTTATAAACTTCTTATATATCAGAGACAGCTATTTTCAGCTGGGCTGGTGCCCAGGAAATGGCATCTCAAGGTCTTATTTATTGTTCTAACACTGACGAAAGATTAAAATGAGAAACAACTGAACTTGGGCTGGACCCCATGACAGATTTGGGTTAGGAAGCTTGCATTCTGTTCCTGGTTCTGCCTCCTACTGGCTGTGGAACCAGGGCCACACAAACAAGTATAACCTCTCTAAACCTCGGCGTTTGCCTCTGATTTTCCTTTTTAATGGAGTATCTGTACTCCCTGCCTCATGGAGTGATGGGATTCAGTGAGACAATACAGATGGAAATTCAATGAAACTGACCTGCTATACAAATGCAAGGTATTATTACTGACTTTAATCTTTGAGTCTCTATGATGGGGTCTGATTCATAGGGGAAGGGACTCAAAACTAAAAACTGGGAGCTCAGGTGGCATAGTGCCTAAGGCATTTAACTGCTAACCAGAAGGCTGGCGGTTCAAACCTACCAGCCACTCCTTGGAAGGAAGGTTGGGGTCTGATTCATAGGGGAAGGGAAGTGGAGAGGAATTTGGGGATTTTGTCCACTTTGCTCCCCATATAATCTCATTAACACTCCCTGACCTCTAATGAAATAGAAAGGGTACGTTTGAGGGAGGGACCATTTCTTTGCTAGGAAGACACCCTAGCTTTCTTGGCAAAATCTCTGACTTTGGAAAAGTTATCACTTGGCTATATATTCCATTTTTCTGCTCTCATTTTCAAATTTTGGGGACAATGGAGCAAGAACCCTCCTATAATTGAGCCCCTCAGCTAATGCCAGCCAGCCACTCCTTCCTGCCTACAGAGGCTATCTGAAGTCACTGAGCTGCTTCCTCTGGGGCATCAGGCCTGGAAAGGGTTAAGCGAGCCACACCCTCAGCAGGAACAGCCTCGGACTTTGTGCTGAGCAGCCGTCTCCAGCCTCTCCTGGCTTAACTGACACAGGGATCTCAGGCTGAAAGAGGCAGCACAAAGAAAGGTCGAAGAGTGGACACTGGCAAGAGGAGGTCGGCCTCTTTCCTGGCTTCCCGGACACCATGGACAGCTCCTACTAATCAAGGCACCTCTCCACCCTTGGGGCCTGGGATTGCTATGCCCCTTCCATCAAACTGGGGTTTCATCGCCATTCTCCAAGTGAGCACTGAAAGTACACTCTAGGTCCAGTTCTGGGTGAGTCCTGCCTTGTTCTATCATTGCTCCTCTTTCCACATCTGTGGTACCTGCTCTGAGATCTGCCTCCTCTCCTCTACCCCACCCACAACCATTCACATCCCCACTCCCCTCAAATCCAAAGGAGGTATCTTCTCCTAATCCTCCTTCTGCTTCTCGCCCTTCCCTGCCAAGTTACTTAAAAGACTTATTATTATTATTTTCATCTGGAAAACGGGAGAAAATGATACTGTCTACCTCATGGGGGGTACTGTAAGTATCAAATGAATCCAAAAGTATGTATAAAGTGGTGAGAACAATCCCTGGACCATGGTAAGTGCTCCATGATTGCACTTAAGACTGCTATTACTCATGTTATTGTGGCTTTCTCAGTCCTGTCCTTATAGGAAGTGACAAGTGCCCTCCTTTCCTGGGGCTTGGAGAAAGCAGAGTGAAGGGAGATGGAAGACTGTGCCTCCTTCTTATCCTGCCTTCTATTCCTGCTTCCTCCTCCTCCCAGGTTCAGAGATGACAAGAGAGTAGGAGGATGTGGTTCTTTATTCCTGTTGGGAGTGGCACTGACCATTGTATTAACTCTTCCCTGTAGTCAGCCACAGCCCACACAACAGGCCAAGGAGAGCTGGGCTTCCTCCTTAGAGGAACACCTGCTATGTCCCTAGTGCATGGGGCAGAGCAGTGCTCCCTGCAGGGCCAACTTTGCTCCTCTTTGTCCTCTTCCACCAGCTACTAAAAAGCTGGGTGTGTCCCTGGGGCAAAGTCTGCTCCAGAAAGGTGTAAAAACTAGACACAGAAAGACAGGGAGAGATGTGGCGGCACATTACAGATGCTGACAGCTACTTGTGTGTTGCTGAAACAAACCCCACCTTCATCTCCTCTGGGGTATTCTAATCTATGGAATAGCTCCTGGATCTGTCCTCTAACTCACTCCTCCTCCAGTTCCCACTTCAAAAACAAAGCTCACTGTAGCAGTAAGAGGGAAAGAGAGGGTATGGGCAGGCTGGGTGATTGAAGCAGGAGCTGTGAGAGCTCTTATTTATTATTCTAACAATTGTTGAGGAGAACTGGGGGCAAATAGTCAGGAGTCTGGACCCCGGTCAAGGGCCTCAGGGCACAGGGGAGAGTTTTCTGTGCATGGCTGGGGCGCAAAGCTTGTTTACCGTTTCCCCCCCAGCTGTGTTCCCCAGGTGCTGCCTACTGGGTGCCTGTCTTACCCTGGTGGTGACAGGCAGGTGGTCCTGTCCTTCCTTTGCCTTATCGCCACTGACTCCAATGCAGGGAATAGGAGAGTCCCTTGTCACCAAGCCAAGAGTTTCAGCATACATTTTAGGCATTTCCAGGCCTCTTCTAGATTGGGCACTCTCTTTAGAGACAGGGCTTGGGGGAGAGGAAGAATCTTTTGGGTCCTTCTGCCCTTCTTCCCACAAACAATTACTAGCACCTAAAGCTGAGCAGACAGCAGCAAACTGAGCCCCTTACTCCCAGGATCAGTAGTCCCTATGGATATGCCTTTTCTGGAAGATTCCGTGGGAGTGGAGGACCTCATCCTCCTGGAACCCCTGACACAGGAGTCTCTGCTCAAGAACCTCCAGCTTCGCTATGAAAAGAAAGAGATTTACGTGAGTGCAGTTGTGGGTGCTGCTGGCTGCAGATGTGGGGCCAGTGAGCTTACCTGCTCCTCCTCCCCAAGACCCAGCCCCCTAACCTTCCTCCCAGCTACCAGGTTCACTCATTTCAACTTCTTCCCTGGCTGCAGACCTACATTGGGAACGTGGTGGTCTCAGTGAATCCCTACCAACAGCTGTCCATCTATGGCCCCGAGTTCATTGCCAAATACCGGGACTATACCTTCTATGAGCAGAAGCCCCACATGTGAGTAGAGGGGCCAAGGGAAGGCTGGAAGGCCCAGCCAGCTTCCTGACTATGAACCAAAACAAACCAAATGCACTGCCATTGAGTTGATTCGACTCATAGCAATCTCTCCTTGGGTTTCTGAGGCAGTTATCTCTATGGAAGTAGATTGCCCAATCTTCCTTCTGAGGAGGGGCTGGTGGGTTTGAACTGTCAGCCTTCTGGTTAGCAGTCAAATGCCTTAGGCACTATGCCACCAGAGCTACAAGACATCATTCCTCTGTCCTTGCTCGAGGGAGGTTCTCCAGCTGCCCCTTCCTTCCCAGGCCCTCTGGCGGCCCTTTCATAGGCCTGCCATTTCTTGCCTCAGTCTGGTCTAAGTGGGGAAGATGGATGAGCCTGGGCACTGGGAAATGAGTGAAAGATGGTTTTCTGGACTGGTCCCATCTCAGTCATTGTCCATCTTTACCTCTCAAGTTATGCATTGGCCAATGTGGCATACCAGTCACTGAAGGACCAGGACCGAGACCAGTGTATCCTCATCACAGGCGAAAGTGGAGCTGGCAAGACTGGTGAGGAACCTCCTGGGAGAGACCATGGAGTCCCCTCTGAAAGTCCCCTTTTGTCTCTCCAAGCCAGGCCTACTCCTGTCCTGTCCTTCATTGAAATTCCTTCACAGCTTTTCTGACTCTGAGGGGTGTGAGGTGCTGGAATGAGGGGGATTAATGAGGGTGGTGGCGGAATGGTCAGCTCTGGAGGGGATCCACATGAGGGTTTCTTTTGGACAGAGGCTAGTAAGCTGGTGATGTCTTATGTGGCAGCTGTCTGTGGGAAAGGGGAGCAGGTGAATTCTGTGAAAGAGCAACTACTTCAGTCAAACCCAGTACTGGAGGGTAAGAATTCTGGTCTTTGCCCACATCCCCAGAGGCTCAGCCCTATATCCTCTCTTGCAACGTCCCTATAACCATTGTTCTGGTTCACAATGAAAAATCTGAGATTGGCATGGTGACTGGGAAACCTTTTTCCTCTTCCTTCTGTAGAACCCCATACCTCTCCTCAGCCCCACCTCACATCTTTTTTCCTCATCTCTGCAGCTTTTGGCAATGCCAAGACAATACGCAACAACAACTCCTCTCGATTTGTGAGTGAATGTCTCCCCTGACCCAGGAGGAGAGTGTGGGGACTTGAGAGGGTGGAATGTGGCACAAACCTCTCCTAGAGTGAACATGGAGAAAACAGGAGGAAACAAAGTGTCTCTCTGTTCTCTCTCTAAAGGGAAAATACATGGATATTGAGTTTGACTTCAAGGGATCTCCCCTTGGTGGCGTCATCACAAATTGTATGTGTCTCCTCCTGCCCATTCACGATCTCTCTCTTCCACCTGCTCTGTGGTGTCCCTTTCTGCTAATCTGCTGCTGTGAGAAGGAGAAACACAGACCCCTAGGGGATTCCCAACCACTGGGCAGACCAGGGATGAAGGCAGAATTAGGGAAAAGCTGTGTTCTTCCCAGGCCCTCAAGACATTATTTTTTGATTCTTTGATAGATCTGCTTGAGAAATCTCGAGTGGTGAAACAGCTTAAAGGAGAAAGGAACTTCCACATCTTCTATCAGCTGCTCGCTGGGGCAGACACACAGTTGCTAAGTAAGTACCCCCCCTGGACACATGACACAGCATCCCCAACTTCCACTTGATCCCCAGAACCTCTGGTCTCTGCTGGGCCCTCTTCCCATAAATCCCCCAGACTTTGCCTTGCCTAGATTCCCTACTCTGAACCTTGTTAGGAATCAATTCCTTGATTTCTGTGTTCTCTCCATTTCTGGGCTTTTATTGCCTAGGATAAGCCTGCTTTCCTTGTCACTGTTCTTACTCTTCTGTCCCTCCTGGATTCCTCTTTTCCCAAGATGGCTTCAAAAATGGAGCAGCCACTTCCATCTACATCCTTCCCTATTTTCAGTTTTAAGGGACTTTGTTTTCCTGTTTCATCAGGAAACAGGAAGGACGTTGCAAGTGCTCAAGAACTCTCAGTGAGCCTAATTGAGGTTGTCCTGAGTCTGCCTCACTCAGAACACTGTAGCTCATGTCTTCTTAGATTGCTCTATGGAAGTTCCATTAATACATTTATTAAACCTCTTGAATACCTACTATGATCAGACATTAAAGGAGATGATTAAGACATGGGCTCTGTCCTTGAGGATCTTACAATCTTCTAGGGATGGCAGATGTATGAACACACAGCTTGTGACACAGTGTGGTTGGTGCCAACAGGCCTGTGCAAGTGGCTATGGAAGCAGGAGGCATGGAGTACCTTGCCTTGACCCAAGGGTAGACACATCCCAGCCTGCCTGGCCTGAATACTGGACTGGCCTGAGGTGGCTCTGTGTGGGCATCACTTCAGGGCCTGGTGGGACTTCAGGCCTTGTCCCCTTTTTGCCTTCCAATCCCCCTCTAGTTGTGAACACCTGGGTGTCTGGCCCCTGTAGATCTATCCCTTGAGTTTCTGATTATTCTGGCTGGACTTGTGCTTGTCTCTTTTCCCCTTCCTAAAGCTCTCTTTGATTCAAGAACCCCCACAGTTCTTACCTCCTTCCTGGCTTAATAGTCTTCATTGTGTTCAATTTGTCTGAATCATAGGCACTAGGATCTTATTCTGGCTGACTCTGTCAGAGGAGGCCACGTCTCCTATTGATTTCGGCTGAGTTTGGGCTAGATTTCCCTGGTGTCATCATCTCAGGGCCCCTCTGACTCATTATCCTTCCAGATACCCCTCCCCTACCAAACTTGTGTCACAGGGAAGCTCCCATTAAACTCTAGTTTGAGGTATACTCCTTGATTCTGAGGTCATTTGCATAACATAATTGTCATCCTTCAAGCTCCAGGATTAACCCAGTCCTTTCCATATCAGAGGAATAGCTTTGACTGTTCCCTTGATTATTATTATTATTATTTTTTTAAAGTTTCTGAATGCCAGCCAGACGCCTGGAATATGGAGATGAGAGAAACGATCCCAACACTTGTAACATTTGTCTCTCATTTGTGGGAGGGGCAGACACAAACAAAACCTAACCTATGTGATATGTACTGGAATAGAGATTTACCATGGGAGGACACAAGTGAATCATTGGCTCAGCCCTACAGTGACAGAGAGAACCTTCCAGAACAGGTGTCAGGGTCAAGGGAGACTTTGTTGGTGCTTGGTAAAAAAAAAAAAAATAGTGAATGAACCAACCCAGGCCAAGAGTGAAGTGTTGAGACGAGGAGTGGAAGTATGTGCTTACCCTTCTCCTCTCCTTTTATCCTCCCAGAAGCACTGAATCTTGAGAGAATGAAGGGTTTGCATGTTTGTTTTTATTGTTTGGAACACTTTGTTTTATTGTTTATGGTTGAGAGAAGAAAAGAATGAGACTTTTCTTTCATAAAAGTTAAAAAAAAAAAAACAACAACCTCAACTATGAACACTCAAACCCTACATACCACTTAAAAATTTAGTCTATTGTTACAGGAATTAATGATCCAACAACAAAAGATGTAAGGGAAGAACCTAAAACAGAAACGGCTCCTGTGAATAAATGAATGAACAAACCTAGGCAAGGGCTGTTGGTGTCAAGGCTGGAAGGCTCCACAGAGCCCATGCACTAACCTCTTCCCCTCACACTGGCCCTTACAGAGGCCCTGAAGCTTGAGCGGGAAATAAGTCACTATTCTTATCTGAACCGGGATGTGTCCAGAGTGGATGGTATAGATGATGTCTCCGATTTTAAGGCTGTACAGGTGGGTGCCTAAGGTGGGGTAGGCTTGGGTGCTCAGGCCATCCTCTGAGCCCAACTCTGAGAAGCGGGGCATTGGATTGGCACCACCAGTCCAGCTTCCGATTCTGCTTCTCCCCTAAGAGTGCCATGACTGTGATTGGGTTCTCGGAGGAGGAGATTCGACAGGTGCTAGAGGTGACGGCCTTGGTGCTGAAACTGGGGAACGTGGAGCTGGCGGATGAGTTCCAGGCCAGTGGGATACCAGCAAGTGGGATCCGTGATAGGCAAGGTCAGCACCATCCTGCTGGAGCCCCTTCTCCTACTGCAGTTCCAATCTTCCAGCATCTTCAACTCACTTGACTTCATTCTGATTCAATCTTACTCAGCCCACTCCTGAGTTCTTCTCCAAACAGGCTCATTGAGAACTCCCAGTGAGGCATATTGGAAACAGGTTTTGGTAGACCTAGACTCTGGGACCTCTCTGGATCTCAGTTGATTCTTCTGCAAAATGCGAATAATCACACCTGTTTCAGGAGATCCTCATATTAAAGTAGATAAGGCCAGCAAAATGCCCAGAACTCCCTTCTTTTCCCCCACACAGACATTCCTCCAGAGCCATAAGTGTCTGCAATGATTTTCCACAATGAGACCCAGGGACACCAATCTCTCAGGCTGTTTCAATTATCAGCCCCACCTCCCTCTACAGGTAGGGGGGGTGGGTAGATGAGAGGAAGCCTTCTCTTGGGCTATGTAGCATTTTCTCATCACTCCAGGTATTCAGGAGATTGGGAAGATGGTGGGTTTAAATTTAGAGGACCTGGAGAGAGCTTTGTGTTCAAGGACTATGGAAACAGCCAAAGAAAAAGTGGTCACTGCACTAAGTGTCACCCAGGTAAGGGACCCTATAAGACGGTATTGGTTTTGAAAGTGTTTGGTGGCTGCCCACACTGATCAGCTTGGCCTGGCTCTGCAGGCTCAGTATGCTCGGGACGCTTTGGCCAAGAACATCTACAACCGCCTCTTCAACTGGATAGTGTATCGAATAAACGAGAGTATCAAGGTAAAGAGCCCTCCTCTCTCAACACTCTTCTGCTTCCCTCACTTTTCTTGTTCTGGTCTCCAGCCCCATACCTTGAGTTCTGAGATGAACCGTAAGAAAAGTGAGGGGTGGGGTACAGTTCTTTCCAATAGTATATGTTGTGGAAACATCACTGGTTTCTGAATTAGACGATCTGGATCCCCAACAGACCAGATATGTGGTCTTTGAATTTCACATAAATTCTGAGCTTCAGTTCTCTGATTTGGAAAATGGGACACTAATGCCCACCTACTTCGTAGGGTTTAATGAGGATCAGATAAAATTATATGCATGGTTACCATATGATCCAACAATTCTCCTCCTAATTGTATATACCCAAGAGAATTGAAAACACATGACCACATAAAAACTTGTAGATGAATGCTCATAGAAGCCTTGTTCATAATAGCCCAAAGGTGGAAACAATTCAAATGACCATCAAAGATGAATGGATAAACAAAATGTGTATATCCATACAATGGAATATTATTCAGCCAATAAAAGGATTGAAATACTGATATATGGTAGAACATGGATGAACCTTGAAAATACGCTAAATGAAAGAAGTCAGATACAAAAGGCCACTTATTATATGATTCCATTTATATGAAATGTCCAGAATAGGCAAATCTATACAGATAGGAAATTGATTAATGGTTGTGAGGGGCTGGGGGAGAGAAAATAAGAAGTGACTGCTAGTGGGTATGGGATCTCTTTTGAAAATGTTCTAGTATTAAGTAGTAGTGATGATCACACAACTCTGTGAGTATAGTAAAAGCCACTGAGTTGTATACTTTAAAAGAGTGAATTTTATGGTATGTGAATTATATCTCAATAAGCCTGTTTAAAAAAAGTTATGCACATGAAAGTGCCATCTGTTTAGTGTGTATTGCTGAAAGGCAGCAGGGTAGATGAGGTTTGAATCTAGGCTTGGACAAATACTTAGCCCTTCTGAGATTTGTTTTTCTTCTGTAAAATGGGATTACTCCATATACCTTATAGGGTTATGGTTGTTATTGTTATGTGCCGTTGAGTCGGATCCGACTCATAGCGACCCCTCCTTGGGTTTCCGAGGCAGTATCACTATGGAAGTAGATTGCCCCATCTTCCTTCGAAGAGTGGCTGGTGGGTTTGAACCACCAGGTGATGGTTAGGATTAATGAAATTCAGATATGAAATCACTTATAAAATGCCCTACAAATATAAGGATGGTTAATACCCTGAGAGGATTTTAGTGTCTTTCTACCTCATACCAAACCAAAAAGCCAAACCAGCTGCTGTCGAGTTGATTCTGAGTCATGGAGATCCCATGCATTCCACAGAGTAAAACTGTGCTGCATAGGGTTTTCAGTGGATTGTTTGAAAGCTGATTGTCAGACAAGTATTGATATGGGAGAAGGGAAAGGCAATATACCAAAAGTGAGTGATCAGCACAATAACACTAAGGAAAGGAAGACACAGAGAGGTGCACAAGAGGTACAGAAAACAACGATAAACCATTTTACATATACAATCTGCATTATCAGTAATAACAAACATTAATCTGCAGGTAAGTAGATGGGTAGACAGGCTGAATGATCAGGTATGTCTAGGCAGAAGGGAATATACCCATGACCATATATAAGGTTGGCAGACGATATTTCTACATACATACATATTTGTGTGTGCTGTTGTTGTTGTTGTTATATGCCATTGAGTTGGAACCGACTCATAGCGACCTCTCCTTGGGTTTCCAAGACGGTATCACTACGGAAGTAGATTGCCCAACCTTCCTTCCAAGGAGCGGCTGGTGGGTTTGAACCATCAGCCTTCTGGTTAGCAGTCAAGGGCCTTATGCACTACACTACCAGAGCTCCCTGTATGTGCTGTAGGAATATATATTAGAGCTAACAAGGAACAAAGTTATGATAACTTCTTAGATACAGCCAGCCACCCTGAGGGAGTGAGTAGTTGGATCTGTGGGCTCAGGACCGTGGTTGCAGGAGACGTCAAGTTCAACCGGCATAACATACTACACAAAATATTGTTCTACATCCTACTTTGATGAGTAGCGACCTGGGTCTTAAAAGCTTGCAAGTGGCCATCTAGAAGCAACAATGGGTCTCTCCTCATCTAGAACAAAGAAGAATGAAGAAAACCAAAGACACACAGAAACAGTTAGTCCAAGGGACTGGTGGACCATGCAAATCTCAGCCTATATGACGATGAGACCAGAAGAGCTAGATAGTTCCTGGCTACCATGCAGAAAAGGATCAGTGCAAGAGATCCTGGATAGAATGGGAGAACAATGTGGAACAAAACTCAAAATCATAAAAAAAAAAAAAAGACCAGCCTTACTGATTTGATAGAGCCTGGTGAGAAGCCTGACACTAAGGCCCCTAGTTGCCCTTCAAGTCTAGAATTGAAGTCACTCCCATAGCTTGCAACCAAACAATAGACAAGCACATAGGGTGAACATTTACATCAGGTAGGTACACTCCTTAGAATGATCAGTCATGGGAGAATGGAAGCACAGTATTTGCACAGGGAGATAGCTCAGGGGGAAGGAATGCATAGAAAAAAATAGATTGTCAGGCCTTTCTTCCACCTCTGGGTGGACTTGAACCACCAACCTTGTGGCTAGTAGCTGAGTGTTAACTGTTGTGCCACTCAGGGACCATTTCTACTTCATGCCAAGGAAGCACGATTCTGAAGTCTATTTGCATTTTCCCTTTCCTCTTTCCTCCCTCCTCACTTGCCCTCCAGTGTATGGAAGGAGAAGGTGAATAAAATCGCAACAATTCCTTTTTAGCTTGGTCAAGGTCACCCTAGTTCTGCTTGCCTCCTGTTCTAGTCACATCTGTCCAAGAAGGGCTTGTCCTCGTTTTTCTCTTTCCCTCCTCTTCAGGTGGGCACTGGAGAAAAGAAGAAGGTAATGGGGGTCCTGGATATCTACGGCTTTGAAATATTACAGGTAAGGCAGCTTCACCCAACCTCAGCACCCTACTTCCTAGGTTAGATAGAAGAGCACTGGTGGCACAATGGTTAAGCATTTAACTGCTAACCAAAAGGTCTGTGGTTCGAACCCACTAGCAGCTTTACAGGAGAAAAGATGTGGTGATTTGCTCCAGTAAAGATTATAGCCCAGGAAACCCTATGGGACAGTTCTCCTTCTGTAATATAGAGTTGCCATGAGTCAGAATTGACTTGACAGCACACAACAACAGAGGCGGACAGGTCAAAGGGGGAGATATGAGAGAGGGGAGGAAAGAGAAGGGTCTTGGAGTGAGCTGGTCTCTGGTCTCTCTTTAACCTGTACCCTCCCTCAGGATAATAGCTTTGAGCAATTTGTGATCAACTACTGCAACGAGAAGCTACAGCAGGTGTTCATAGAGTTAACCCTGAAAGAGGAGCAGGAGGAGTATAAGAGAGAGGTAAATGAAGTCTTTTCCCTGTTTCCTCTTTCTTAAATGACTACTACAAAATATGCGAGATCTTTCTGCTTGATCACAATTTACCCTAAGTTGTCCCCAGATGGGAACACAAAGGACAAAAAGTTCCCCTTGTGCAGCTGAACGTTTTAGCATTGCCAAGGAGCCCTAATTCTGTGCTTCCTATCACTTATCCCTACCCCCACCCCAGCCCCCAGCTCCAGAAAGGCCAGATTGATGGACATGTGTGTATGTGTGTGTGTGCAGTCTTGACAAGGGGGAAGTGACAGCTGTGCTTGGCCTATGGCAGACTGTGAACCCAATTTAGAAGGGACATTTCTCCTGGGCTTGGCACCCTACCACATCCCTTCATTTGTCCTTCTCTAACATCTCAGAATCCTTTGTCTCCTCTGGGGCCCTGGCAGCTGTGGCTGTGCCCTCTTGCAGTACCCTGATCCTCAATTTCCTCACCACAAGTGCCCATGGCTCAAAATTTCCACACTTCTTCCCAGATTCAGTAAAAACCCCTGTTTCAAGGCAAGGTGTTAGAAAAGCCCTCTGACTGAGCTAACCCACCCCAAAGTGAGAATGACAGAGAGTCTCACTCATCTAAACCCTCCCAGGAGTATTCCTCCGTGTACTGTCAGGAACCTCGGATGGCAGAATTTCAGGCAATGTGGTCACAATGTATGGGAAAGGGTTTTTGTTGTTTTAATCCTTTCATGACCAAATTATTTTATGCTTTGAATTTTTTGTTGATACTATGTGTTTTCAGTAATGGAAAGCATGCTGAAATTAAGGGAAAATATTTTTTGAGGTAATATGGATTTTGATACAATTATATGGATGCATAAGTCCCAAGTGGATTCGATTGGTGGGATAAGGCCTGTTTCTTCAGACTCATGAAGTTATAGAGGTCCCCATTAGACAGTAGCACATACTACAAGTAGGATACCAGTTTCCCAAGAAACCTGAGAGGCTGAAAATGTTGGTGGGTTGTATATGGCCCACAGGTCACAAAAGAGTTAATTAAAAAAATTAAAATTATTGAATAAATAATGTATTCCTATGCTTCAAAATTCAAAAAGCTTAAAAGGGTATATAGTGAGGCATCTCCCTCCCACCCCTGTCTCTGGCCTCTATGCCCCCTTCCTAACCAAGGTAGCTAAAGTTTTTCCTTCTGGAGGTGTTTTGTGTATATACAAGCAAATCTGTAAATATTTTTTTTTTTTCCTACAAATAGCAGTAAATACACTCTGTTCTGCACCTTACTTTTATAACTTATGAAGAGATCTTTTCTTATCAGTATATAAAGATCTTTAATTAATTAATCAATTATTTTTAGCGGCTACAAAGGATTGTAAGGAAAGTGGGAGGGCAATTTGACTTAATTCCACTCTATGAGGGAGGAGGGAAGAAAGGCTTGTGCTCTCCTACACACCTGGGAATGGCCTCAGCCTAGGAGGTCTGCCTGCAGAGCTAATGCCCAGCAAGTCCCTAAAGGAGGGAAAAATTGTCTCTGGGCATTCTGCTTCTGTGCCACTCCTGCTTTTTAATATCATTTCTTATTTATTTATTATGCAATCTCAAAGGTATTACGTAGATCAGTGGTTCTCGAAGTACAGTCCTGGAGCAGCAGCATCGCATCACCCGGGAATATGGTAGAAATGCACATTCCCGGGTCTCACCCTGGTCTACTGAGTCAGAAACTCTGGGGATGGGGTCCAGCAATCTGTTTCTAACAAGCCTGTTTTAACAAGTGATGATGATGCTTACTCCAGTTTGAGAATTACTCATGGTGATCTCTGAACTTGTGTCAAATTAGCTTTGTTGTGTGATGATAAAGTCTTGCTCATGGCCTCAAGTTTATAGTTCATTGCTAAAGTACTGGGGCTATTTGCTTTTCCACATGCACATGGATCCTTTCCAACTCCTCCAGTAGGGTCATCCCTATCCTAGCCCTCACCCAACATATTACACTCCTCTCTCTGCCTCACCTACAGGGCTCCCTGTATTGTCTCACTCTCCCTCACAGCTGCTCTAGGTTCTCCCATATGTCTGTCCAACCATCCCACAAATTCCCCACTGGGGTCAGAGGGATGGAAATGTAAACAGAAACCACATTGAAGGGCCCCTTCAAACTATGGGACTTTTTAATGGTCCCAATGGTCCCTTGTGGGGTGGTTGAAAGGGAAGGCTGATGCTAGTGAGGCTATGAAGATTTGTCTTGGACCCACTGCCTGTACTTTGTTGCATCTTCCCTTGCCAGGGAATACCATGGACAAAGGTGGACTACTTTGATAATGGTATCATCTGCAACCTTATTGAACATGTGAGTTATCTTTCTTTTACCTCTGAGATTCCCCCTTCCAAACAGCCTGATTGAATACCCTGCCCTGTCCTACCCCTTGGTAAAGAGAGAAAAGAACAAGAAAATTATGGGGAGCAGCAGTGAAAGCATGGATATCTTGGGAACCAGGTCTGGCTCGGGCTGATCTTGTTCCCCTGGCCCAGAGTCAGCGAGGTATCCTGGCCATGCTCGATGAGGAGTGCCTGCGGCCTGGAGTGGTCAGTGACTCTACCTTCCTAGCGAAGCTCAACCAACAATTCTCCAAGCATGATCACTATGAGAGCAAAGTCACTCAGAATGCCCAGCGCCAGTACGATCACACCATGGGCCTCAGCTGCTTCCGTATCTGCCACTATGCCGGCAAGGTGATATGGCAGCCTGATGGGCAAAGACTAGGGCTGGGGCGCAGACTGAAGGCAATGGGGGAGAAGTTAGGGGAGGTGGGAGCTGGGAATACTTTACTATGGGACTGGGTAGAGCCAAGTGCTGGGATCGGGCTGTGGGACCTCCGAAACAATAGTTCTCCCTCTACAGGTGACATACAATGTGACCAGCTTCATTGACAAAAATAACGACTTACTCTTCCGGGACCTGTCCCAGGCTATGTGGAAGGCCCAGCACCCCCTCCTTCGCTCCTTGTTCCCTGAGGGTGATCCCAAGCAGGCATCTCTCAAACGCCCTGCAACTGCTGGGGCTCAGTTCAAGAGTTCTGTGGTTACACTCATGAAGAACCTGTACTCCAAGAACCCCAACTACATCAGGTGACATGCTGAACACACAGGTGGATGTATTACATATATGATGGCACAGGAAGAGTCTGTGCATTACAGAATATGTCCACAGTGGGGCATATCTCTGGAATAAGGGTATCCAAGGCCTTTCCTTATGGAAAGCAGCCAGATGAGGAGTAAGCCTCCTGTAGGAGGGAGAGCATCAGATTTTGGTAACATCAGTAGTGAATGAAATAGTGAATGAAACTTGGAAGACAAGCATATCCCCTTCCTCTGAAATTTGTCGTCTAAGGGGAATATATGCAGATAGGGGTGCAGAGACCAGGATGGGTTACACTGGTAAAAGTATCAGCTCTTGAAGCCCATGCCTCGCTGTACCTCCCATCCAGGTGCATTAAGCCCAATGAGCATCAGCAGCATGGTCAGTTCTCCTTGGAGCTGGTGGCCACCCAAGTTCAGTACCTGGGGCTGCTGGAGAATGTGCGAGTGCGACGGGCAGGCTATGCCTATCGCCAGGGGTATGGGCCCTTCCTGGAAAGGTACAGACTACTGAGCCGGAGCACCTGGCCTCGCTGGAACGGAGGAGAGAGGTAAGATCCAGTGGAGAGGCTGGGGAGCAAGGAAGGCAATGGAGGGGACATCTCTGGGAAAGAGACCAGGAAGGGCTGATGTTGTGCACATCTTCTGAGGCTTGCTGCATGGATACTTGGGGAAATGAATTAAATCATCATTTTGGAGGCTCTGAGGTCTGTTTGAATCCTGAACCCTTCCCCTGGGGAAATAAGGGCTAGGGGGAAGGTGGAGAAGGAGCCACCCTCTCCTGGGAGATCCCTCTGCAGCTTTTTCCCATGTACTCATTGTAGGGAGGGGGTTGAGAAGGTCATGGGGGAGCTGATTGTGGCCTCAGAGGAGCTGGCTTTTGGGAAGACAAAGATCTTCATTAGGAATCCCAAGACTGTGAGTTGGAGAGTGCACTTGTGTTTGGTGGGGTGGAAGGTGGAGAAGTTAGAGACTGGAGGGGAGGGGAGCATCTATAATGTGGATGGTGGATGAGGCTGTCTCCTCACTGCAGGGGCTTTATCCCTGGGACCTGAATCCTTGGCTTCCCGCCCCTGCTTGAGCTTGGTGCTTGCTTGGCCCCTGAGTGCCTCTACCTGAAGTGGAACTCCTTGGGGGTAGGGGTTTTGTTCCACTTATGCCTAATTCCCCAGCACCTAGCCCAGTGCCTGCTACAGAGTTAGAGTTCAGTAGATACTTGTTAAATGAATTAATGAATGAATGAACAAACTAATAAGATGATAGAATGATCCAATAAAGCACAGACTGGAAGCCTCTGGTACTATGGGGTGTGGGGGAGAGCGAGTGTTTCTCCCCAGCCTCTCTGTGCCTTTTCCCCCTCTCCCCAGCTTTTCTACCTGGAAGAGCAGCGGCGCCTTAAACTCCAGCAGCTGGCCACACTCATCCAGAAGACATACCGAGGCTGGCGCTGCCGCACCCACTACCAGCTGATGCGCAAGAGTCAGATCCTCATCTCTTCCTGGTTTAGGGGCAACATGGTATCAGCCACACCCAAAGCCCTGTTGCCCAGACTGTAATGAGGAGAGTGAACAGTGGGAGAGGTGGTTCAGGAGGCAAGGTTTGGGTGGGCAGATCTTCCAAGGGGTTTTCTAATGGGCTCAATGTTTTCTGCAGCAAAAGAAACGCTATGGGAAGATTAAGGCATCTACACTATTGATCCAGGCATTTGTGAGAGGGTGGAAGGTAATGGGGTAGGGGGCCTCCTCCCCACATGGTCCCTTCCCCACAGGGCTCCTCCTGGATTATACCAGCTGCTGGGAGCAAGTCCTGGCTGATCCAGGGCATATCCCCATATGATGGCTTGTCTGTGTGTCTGCCAGTGTGCCTGTGTATTGGAGGATTTGCATCTATGTCTGGTGGGAGGGGCTCTGCCTTCTGTCTTCAGTGTCCTCTTCACTGCTGGGGTGTCTGACTTTATTCCCTCCAGCTCTCTCAGCTCTTTATCTTTCTCCACTCTGTGTGATTGAAAGATAGCAGAACCTCTTCCTCCAGATACTTTCTGTCATCACATTGGCTCCTTTCCTGTAGGCCCGCAAGGATTATCGAAAATATTTCCGGTCAGGGGCGGCCCTCACTTTGGCAGATTTCATCTACAAGAGCATAGTAAGTGGTGGGGACTGAAGGTGGGAGCTGGGGTGAGGAGAAAGGGACAGGTTTGGAAGAGGAAGATGTGGGGTTGGAGGCCACTCAGAGGTTTTCCCCAACCTGTTCCTCATCTGCATGTAATTAAGGCTTAGAGAGGAGGGAGCGGGTAGCAGCTTGCAAGGAGCAGCCTCGGGGGCCCAGGGGTAGAATCAGAGAGTATTTTGGCTTGAGTGGACATTCCAGGCAACCTTGGGGCAAGAAGGGGTCCCAGCACACTTAGCATCTGATCCTTGGGGAAATAGGCCCAAGAAGAGGTTGGGGCGGGATATTTAACAATGGTTGAAAGGGCCTCATTGACAAGCAGAACAAGGACATATGTAGGTTAAATAAACCAAACTCACTGCCATCGAGTTGATTTCGACTCACAGCGACCCCCTTTGGGTTTCCGAGGTGGTTTACGGAAGTAGATTGCCCAGTCTTCCTTTCCCTGAGGGGCTGGTGGTTTTGAACTGCCAACCTTCTGGTTAGGTAGGGTTAAATAGCCCAACATTAATAGACACATTTTAGGGTTGGGATAAGTGTGGAGGAGGCTATGGTGGTTCAGTGGTTGAATTCATGCCTTGCCTGTGGGAGACTTGGCTCTGATTCTTGGCCAATGCGTGTCATGCCCAGCCACCACCTACCTGTCTGTCAGTGGAGGCTTGTGTGTTGCCGTTATGCTGAATAGGTTTCAGCAGAGCTTCCAGACTAAGAAGGACTCGGAAGAAAGGCCTGGCCATCTACTGCCCTGAATCACCCAAAACCCTGTGAATCACAGCAGTCTGATCTGCAACTAGTCATGAGGACGGTACAGGACTGGGCAGTGTTTCATTCCATTGTGGGTCACCATAAGTCAGGTGCTGACTAACGAGGATGCAGGAATCATATCTAACTCTAGCCTCTGAAACGACAGCAGGAGAGTCAGAAGGTAAATCTCAGGAAGGGCCTATCTTAATTTGGGAAGACTTGGATCAGAGTGGGCGGGAAGAAGTCAAGGCCAGGCCTAGAGATATTCAAACTCTGAGCAGTTTCTAGTGGGAAGAAAGAGAGACAGAGAGGGGAATTTCTGGAGACTTCCACCAGACAGCAGCAGTGTTGGAAGGCAATCAGACATGGGAGAGTTCTAGCAGCATTTCCCTGAAACTCCTGCAAAGGCCAGAGCAGAGCAAGAGCAGGAGACCTTTGGCAGAGGGCTGGATTTGAACAGTAGCTAAGACCCTGATTAACTGTGCTCGTTCAAATACAAGACACATTTGTTTGGAGCCTCTTTTTGTTTTTAGAGAAGCTGGACCCATCAGCAGAGTTCTGAAGCTCCAGGCCGCTTCTCTGCCTCACTGAGCCTTTCCTACATTCTCCTCCTCCCGTCCTCAGGGGAGTTCCGTTTTCCCGGTCTTTTATGTTGCCTGGCCCCTCTCTTCCTGGCTCCAGCTTGTCTGCTTCCTTGGAGTATGTGCTCTCTTGCTACATACCTGAGACCTGTATATTATCAGGCAGTTGCTGAATGTCAACTCAGAAGCTCTTGGATTTAGACCAATACTTCAATAAATCACACCCCTAAGGAAGCATACAGGGGGCCTCTGGGCATGGATTCCCCCAGTGTTTCTGATTATAATTAATGATAGTATCTACCATCTTCTGAGCATTTTCTACCCACTAAGCCCTTTACACGCATTAACTCATGTTGTAATGCTTTCTACACCCCTGTGAGGTAGGCCCTACCCTTTCCCCCACTTTATAGGTAAAAAAAAAACTAAGGCTCAGAAAGGTTAAAAAAAAACAAAATATATATATATATATATATATATATATATATATATATAGTCAGGGATCTCACAGTTGTTAAGTAGTAGAGTTAGCGTACAATTGATCCTACTCCAGAGCTTTTAACCATTGTACAGTACTGCATTGGAAGAAAGGACTGGCTATCTACTTTGGAAAAATCACCCTTTGAAATCCTGTGGTGTGCAATTCTACTCTGAGACCCATGGGATTGCCATGGTGACTGGAACTGGAACTAGTGACCCCAACTAGTACTACTGGCAGGACCTGGAGGCAGGAGGGTTGCATAGGGAAGGTCAACATTTTCTGAACTCAGGGAAAAAAATAAAAAACAAAACAAAAAACCCTCTGAGATTTCACACTGATTGGAACCAAAGAGATTATGGGAAATGTTCAAGAATGTTGAACTAAATTAAAGCAGACAAAGACTGGGGAGTCCAGGGTAGATTGGAGGCCCCCCGAGGCCCAGATCCTGTGTACCTAGCCCCAAAATCTGGATAATTCCTGAGAGTTAGAGAGCAACATACTCTGTGCTCTGTCCTTTTCCATTTTGATTTTCTTAACCTAATGTCTTAGTAGGAGCTCTGATAGCACAGTACCTAAGGCATTTGACTGCTACCCAGAAGGCTGGAGGGTCAAGCCCATCAGCCGCTCCTCAGAAGGAAGATGGGGCAATATACTTCCGAAGTGATACTGCCTTGGAAACCCAAGGAGGGGTTGCTACGAGTTGGAATGTCTTAGTAAAAACTTTTCATGAATATTCCAATCATTTGGAAGTTCCCAAGATCAAATCATTTTCTAAACCTTCTATAATTCTATCTCATAGACAATGAGGATGCTAAGGTGCTCTCTGGAATTTGAAGACTCAAGAATTCTTGTTCTAGACGTGGGGAGACTAAATAGTTAGATGCAATGGGTAAAACCTGATTGGATCCTGAAGCATTAAAAACAAAAACAAAGCTATGAAGAACATGTTTAGAAATTTATAATGAATATGTGGAGAAATTTGATTGTGGATTGCTGTTGAATGAGGGTATCTCATTAATGCTGATTTCTCTAGGTGTGGTAATTGTGGTAATGGAATTATGATTATGTTGGGCAATGTCCTGGTTCTTGGGAAATGCATAATGAGGTTTAAGGGTGAAATGTCATGATAGTAAGGAAGTCTGGTAGCACAGTGCCTAAGGTATCTGACTGCTAACCTGAAGGTTGGTGGTTCAAACCAGGCACTCCATGGAAGCAAGACTGAGCAATCTATTTCTGTAAAGATTTACCACCTCAGAAACCCAATGGGGTTGCTAAGAGTCAGAATTGACTCAATGGCAGTTTTTGGTTTAGTCACGATGGTGTATGTGCATATATATGTGTGTATGTGTAGATTTATATGCATACATAGATATGTGCATTTTATTCACACATGTATGTATATACATGCATGTGCATGCACACCACACACATATTGAGAGCAAGCAAATAAGGCAAGATGTTAACATTATCAGTTGGTGAATTTAGATGAGGCATATGCAGCTGTTCATTGTACTCTTTTTTCAGCTTTTCTTTGAGCTTAAAAACTTTCAAAATAAAAAATAAATTATATCAAATTTAGAGGAAACTTAAGTCAGATTCTGTTACTCTTCTGCTCAAAGCCTTCTAATGGTGTTCTGTCTTCCTCAGAGTAAAAGTCTAACTCCTTACCACAGCCTACCCTGTCTGGCTCTCTAATAGTCTCTCCTCTTGCTTAGTTTGCTGCAGCCACACTGGCTTGCTTTCCATTCTTGGCACCTGCTACCACTCATTCCTGCCTCAAGCCTTTCCTTTTTCCATCAGAGCAGATACCATTAACGAACACTGTATCATATATTTATTCGCTTGTGTCTTTCTCTGACCTCACTCCTCAGGAGAGTGTAAGCTCAATGAGAATAAAGGCTTTGCTCCATTCACTGCTCTGTCCTCATACCTAGAACAGTGTCAGGTACAGAGCAGACAATCAATGCTATTTTGAATGGTACCAAAAGTACTTAAGACCTGGGATGCTGCCTTCCAAGGACTCACTGTCTAGAAGAGGGCAAAGATCTCCAAATGAACAGCTGTAGTACAAAGACAGAGGCATAGACCAGTGCTCTGGGGGCTCTGCTCTTGGTCCAGGGAATCACAAGGCTTCAAGCTGAATCTCAAAGGATGGGTGGAATGTGGGGTGGCAGCGTTGAGCTGAGAGGACAGCATGAGCTAAGACACAGTGATGACGCATCAGCTGGGTAGAAAGCGTGACATGTCTGGTTGGGGTTCCAGGAGAAAGCAGGGGATCCTATGACATGAGATTAGGCTCAAAGTGAAGGAATTTGAAGGCCAGGCAGAGATGTTTGGACTTGACTGGTCAGAGAGGAGACTCATCCAATAGCCAGCATAGACTGTGGCTGACAATTGTAGACAATTGTGAGCTGACAATAGGGAAGGTACAGGAGCAAAATATTGAGACAGGCTTTCATATTGGTTCTGTCCACCTCTCTGTCCTGAGCAGTAGGTCTCTCTGATTACAACCAATCCTTCCTTCCCTCCCACCTCTCATTCATGCTGTTACCTCCTAGCCCCAAGTCTGTACTTCATGCTGAAAGAGATGCAGGAAGGTGACTTCCTTCTGTCTACCGAACTCCACTTGCTCCCTCTGTGGGTGGCTTTCTTCCTTTTAACTTGCAGGATCCGGATGTGAGTTTGCCCATCAGGGAGTGTCTCTCACCATTCCACCCTCACACCCCCTGCTCTCACCCAGGCACAGAAATTCCTACTGGGGCTGAAGAATAATCTGCCATCCACCAAAGTCTTGGACAACAAGTGGCCAACTGCTCCTTACAAGTGTTTCCACGCGGCTAATCAGGAGCTGCGGCAGCTCTTCTACCAATGGAAGGTGAAGGGCCCATGGCAGCATCTCCGGGTGGCTAGGCACCTCTCCTCTTATTTGTTCTTTTATTCAGAAAATACTTACTGAGCACCTGTCTGAGCCTAGGTCTTGTACTGTGTGATGGCCATGTAGCCCTCATAGGGCTTCTCTAACTGATTGATTCCGCTCACCTCGCCAGCATTCCCTCAATCTCGGCTTTTCTCCAGTGTTCCTCCAGCCCCTGCCCTCTCCCTGAAGTGACTAGCACCTGCCCTTTTCTCTCTCTCTTTGCCATGTCTCTTCTAGGGTCCTCTGATCCCTGTCCCTCTCCTTTCCTGTCTCTCAGCTCCTACTCCTTTCCTGACAGTGTCCTCCCCACCCCCTTCCCCTAGCCCTGCCCTTCTCCAGCCTTGACCTTAGCTCCTGCCCTCCTCCTCTCACCAGTGCAAGAAGTTCCGGGATCAGCTGTCCCCCGCGCAGGTAGAAGTCTTGAGGGAGAAGCTCTGTGCCAGTGAACTGTTCAAGGGCAAAAAGGCGTCATACCCCCAGAGGTGAGAGCCCCCAGACCCTGTGCAGCCAGTTTCTTCAAGTGCCAGGAGAAGATTTTGTAGATGGGCCTTTCCACCCCCATTTAGATTAAGCCACATTCTCAAACTTTAGTGTGCATCGAATCACCTGGAGGGCTTGTTGGCACCCACGTTGCTGGGTCCCCTCTTCAGAGTTTCTGATTTAGCAGGTTGGGGTTGGGGCCTAAGGATTTGCCTTTCTTTTCTTTTCTTTTAATTTTGGTGAAAATATACACAGCAGAACATACAGCCGTTCATCAATTCCCATGTGTACAATTCAATAACACAATTCCTCATACTGTGTCACCATTCTTGCTATCTATCTCTACTGGTATTGTTTTACTACCATTGACTTAGACTCTTTATCCCCTGAATTCTTCTTCAGTGCTTTAGATTACTGTTGATAATTAAATGAGTGCAAGGTGAACCTTCTATACTAATTTAGCTTAACTGTTGTTTTTAAGAGAATTTGCTTTTCAAGTAAGTTCATAGGTACTGCTGATGTTATTGGTCAGGGACCAAAATTTGAGAACCACTGAGACAGAGGCTCAGGTAGAAGACGAGGAGACATGTGGGAAGACTAAGACGGGAACTCTATGGGAAAAGCACAGGGCCTTGGGGGTCAGTAGTGAGGACCTTGTCTCTACTGTACACCCTCCTGTGTGTCTTCAGTGTCCCCATACAATTCCACGGTGACTACATTGGGCTGCAAGGGAATCCCAGACTACAGAAGCTGAAGGGCAGTGAGGAAGGGCCTATTCTAATGGCAGAGACTGTGAAGAAGGTCAATCGTGGCAATGGCAAGGTGAAGCCTTGACTCCTGAGCTCCTCCTGAAGCCTGATTCCCAACAGTGGGGAAGACACTTGGGAACCAGACCCAAAGGGCTGTGTGTATGCTTTGGGTTTTCTTTTGCTTAAGCCTCTGGCTCTGAGTGGAATGGGGTGGGATTAATCCCTGCTTTTCCTTACCTTTTCTTCTTCTGTCCTAGACCTCCCCTCGGATTCTCCTCCTGACCAAGAGGCATGTGATTCTCACAGACACCAAGAAGTCCCAGGCCAATATTGTCATTGGGCTGGACAGTGTGGCTGAGGTGTCAGTGACAGGCTTTAGGGATGGACTCTTTACCTTGCATCTGAGTGAGGTATCAGGGTCGGGCTGGAGCAGGGCCTGTGACTGGAGAACGTGGTAGCATCCTGGGGATGGAGATGTCAGGGACCAGGCTCCATGCTGAGCTTGTTCCTTCATCTTCTGATGGTCCTTCCCTTTGAGGAAAGTGAATTCTTTCCCTGATATTTTTCCCTCTTCCTAAGATGTCATCAGTGGGCTCCAAGGGAGACTTCCTGCTGATCAGTGACCATGTGATTGAACTGCTGACCAAGATGTACCGGGCTGTGCTCAATGCCACACAGAGGCAGTTGCCAGTCACTGTGACTGAGAAGTAAGGCCGTGAGCTGGGGGTGAGGGAGGGCCTAGGGCAGATGACCAAGCTGTTGGTCATTGTGACCAGGAGAGTTGATACAGTCAGACTGTGAGGCATAGCATGTCAGGGCAGAGCTGGGAGGTGTTTTTTTAATGCCCCCCAATTTGTCTGGGGGAGATAATGGGGCATGGACTTGCCTCAGGGAAGGAAGTGGAGCCATGACAGAATTGTCTGGGGAGAGGGAGAGTAAGGGGCTTAGGGAGGCGGGGACTAGCTTTGTCTTTCTGTCTGTTCCCCTCTCCAGGTTCTCAGTGAAGTTCAAGGAGGGCAATGTGTCTGTCAAGGTCATCCAGGGTCCTGGGGGTGGTGGGGACGGCAAGCTAAGATGCAAGAAGAAGGGGAGTCGTGACCTGGAGGTGACTGTGTAGTGACTAGGAGGGGCTTAATGCCAAGACCACAGCATCTTCCTCCTGGACCATCACCCACCATCCCTCCACACACATTTTTGGAAGGGCCTCATGTCTAACACCTCTGATCTTGGGGCTGAGCTTGGAGATTGAAGAAAACTTGAAGAGGAGGCTCTTTCTTTTCCCCAACGTTTGCAGTCCTCTCCTCTAAACTCAGTGTCCCCTCACCCTCAGCCTCTTTGCCCACTAATAAATCAAATGACTTCTGAAAGGTTTGGTCAGCTGGTGAGGGTCCCATGTTCACCCATTTTCTCACCCAGTTGCACTTAGAGCCCCCCACCCCCCTTCCTCTCCCCAGGCTGCTTGGAGCAATCTAATACAGATAATAAGAATGGGGAAGAAGGGAAATTGTCTCTCGGCTCCTTGACCGGCTGAGCTCAGTTGAGGTTTGGAGAAGCTTGGGGGTGGGGCAGAGGGGAAGTCAAAGATGGGGCTCAGGTCGCAGGTGGTTACTGGGCTGATTCATTAAGTGTGTCCCTGGAGGGAAGAAGTGAGGATCACTGTCTTGGTGGAAACGGTAGATCCTTTGGTGATTTTGCCTGAAAAGGGACCCGGGGCTGGAAGACTCACATAAGCTGAGATGGGCTGGGGAGGGCAGGGTCCCCTGAACCCAGAAATGCCATTGCCCCCACCCCCAACTCAATACTAGGCTGCTCACACCTTCCTGCCTGGCACCCCCTGCCTTGCCAGACACCTGAGATGCCAAGCTACTGCTAACATTTATTGTTGTTATTTTTGAGAATATACATAGCAAAACATATGTCAATTCAAGTTTCTGCATGTATCATTTGGTGACGTTGATTACATTCTTTGAGTTATATAACCACTCTCACTCTCCTTATCTGAGTTGTTCCTCTCCCATTAACATTAACTCACCACCCCCTAAAGTTCCTATCTAATCTTTCCAGTTCATGTTGTCCATTTGATCCCATATAGATAGTTCTTGAAAGAACATGATGCTCGAGGCAGACCTTTTTTGACCGGTTAAGCCAACTGACTATTTGGCTTTAATAAGACTTCAGTAGATATTTTTGATTTAAGGTTTAGGTATTATCTAAGGGCAGTAGTTTCAGGGGTTCATCCAGGCTTTATGGCTCCAGAAAGTCTGGAGAATTTGAAATTCTGTTCTGCATTTTCCCCCTTTGCCAAGAGCTTTTTGGTAATCCCTGTCCCCCAGCTGGGGCTTGAGGCTGGTGGCATTTAGACAAGGGAAGGTGCCCCCTCCCAGGCTCTCCCATCTCTGTGACGTCACCTCTTCCCTCTGGTCTGTAAAATTTCCCTGTGTCATCATCATTATCTTTTTTGCTGTCTCCAGCTGTCTTGCACCTTCTCATTGTCCCTGCTTCTGTGGGCTCTGACTAATGTTGTTGTTGTTGTTATATGACGTGGAGTCGGCCTGACTCATAGCGACCCCTCCCTGGGTTTCCGAGGCAGTATCACTATGGAAGTAGATTGCCCAACCTTCCTTCCGAGGAGTGGTTGGTGGGTTTGAACTGCCAGCCTTCTGGTTAGCAGTCAAGTGCCTTAGGCACTATGCTACCAGAGCTCCCGGGCTCTGACTAATATCAGTACGTAATGTTTTGTATGATGCTTTAAGTATTTTTTCACTGCCATTTATATCTGTTTTCTCATACACTGTCTTATCCCAGCCTCTCACCCTCCCAGTCTCTTCCTCTGGGGAACAAGCAGCTCATGTTTTTGCAGTATTTAGATCTGTGCTCTGTAAGAGGTTACAAACCGCTGTCTTTGTTTCTGCCTCTGGATGTCTCTTCCTTCCTGATCTCTTCCTTCCCTGCCTTGCCCCTGCCTCCTCCTCCGTCTCCTCCTCTGATAAACTCCTTGTGCCTTGAGGCTGGGGTCTCTCCCTGCGCCTTGGCTCCCATCAGCAGGCAGCTCACGGCCCCAGGTAATCATGCTGGTGGGGGAGCCCTGATTAACTTCTCTCCCTGCCTGCAGATTAATCTTGCTCTCTGGTGCACAAGTCTCAAGTCTCTGGCATACCCTGCTCTGAGCTGAGACAGGAACCAGGGAGTCAGTTCTTCCCAGGGGGCTGAGGGGGCTCAAGCATATCTTGGGGAGCTGTGTCCAGCCTTCCCGTCAGCCCCCTATCCTTGACTTCTCAGAATCAGGCCGAAGAGATCCTGTCTGACGGAGCAGGGGGTGGGTGGCCCTGCGCCTGACCGCCCCCGCTCTCCGCCTCATCTCCTGCTCCCAGGGCCCAAATTGTCGTCACTTTCCCAGTGAAGTGTCTGGTCATTTTCAAAAGCAATTTCAGGAGAATATGCAGCTGATGCTCCCTACTCAGCTTTTCCTTTCACAGGGCTGAAGGCACTGTCAGCTCTCTGGGCTGGGCTGGCTGAGTAGATGGTGCTGGTCATGGTGACTGAAGCTGAAGTTCCAGGAAGGAGGGGGCTCCTCTCCCTCTCCTGGACTCTGGCCTCTCCTGCCTACACCCCTTTCCTGACTTTGTCTCTCTTCTTCTCATCTGGGGCCCAGGACCATCTCTTTTCATCCCCTGCAGTCTTCAGGGGCTCAGTCTCCCCACCTCTATTACAGACTTGAGTGGGCTTCCATCGCCTGTGGGAGAAGCTTGAGCTCTGCTGCCAGTCACCCCTATAGCCTTCCCCCTCCTCAGTCAAGTCCAGCATCCTCAAGGTCTAGGTTACTTCATCCCCTGAGGACTCTCCTAAACCCCTGTGGAGCCGTGCCAGCATCTCAGGTAAAGCAGCTCTAGCTCAGGCATCTAGTCTTGGCTCATCTCCTCCCCAAGTCTCTGAGGGGCTCTTCTAGTTCCTTGCTCTGTGGGTTGTCTCCTAGATATCTCCTGGCCACAGGACTTGGCAGGACACAGAAGCTTCTGTCCTTCCATGCTTCACTGGTGTATGCACCCAATGTCACATACAGGCTTGGTCCCTCCCTCCCCCAACCAGCAGGCTTCCAGTATGTTGAGGAAGTCCACATGTGTGCACCAAAGCTGTGCACTGGTGGTCAACACGTTCAGGTCATTTCATGTGTATAGGTACATGCTGAGTCTGCCTCTACCTCTGATCCCTAGGATATGGCCAGCTAGCCAGGCTCATCTGAACACACTGTGTATTCATTTCCCTAGCCTCATCTCGATCTGCCACAGCAACAAAGAGGAGAGTTGCAGGAGACAACCTTCTAGGGAATCCAAGTACCCAGCTCCTCTAGGCCAGTGACAGTTTCAGTATTTGAGACATTGTTCAAATAGAGTAGATGTTAAAAAATAAGTAAATAAAGTGCTCTGTAGCCACACACCTTCTTTACCTATCGTTTACATAAAATTTGTGGCAAAGTGAAACTGGGCCTGCTCACCACCTCTCTAATTTAGTTTAGCATCTGCTCTTTCAGTCTTTGCTAATCCCAGAGATCAAGAGGTGATCAATTCTCCCTGCCATCCCCTTGCTCCCCCCATGCTTGGCTCCAGCCATCCTCCATGAGACGCTGCATCATCAAAGGACATTATTCATGGTGGACCTTTGCTGAAGCCTTGCTTCCCTGGTGCTTGGGCTTGGGGGCAGGGATGCACAGGGTGGGGGCTGTTGATTGGAGGGATGGAACCCTGGAGGCTTTGGTCTTTAGCCCTCAGTCTAACAGCACCTCTGGCTGCCCTACTCCTGGCTCCAGCCTGCAACCTTGGGCTTCCTTCTCTGGATGGGGGCTGGGGAGGGGAGTTGAAAAGGTCTAGTTAGGAATAGCACCTGAGCTTTTTGAAGAACTGAACCAGCTATACCATTTGCATTGTAAACTCCCTCCACACTTCCGTCTTCCATCCCACCAAGTTCTCCCAACCCTGAGTCCTGGCCAACATTCTCTTCTCGTACAGACCTGGGTAATGGGGAGATTTTTAATGAAATTTTAGCTTCTCACATAATAAAGGGACCTTGAGACCCAGTTTGCTAATCTTGTTCTGAGGGGGACTTCTCTCAGTACATGGTCCACATCCTTGGGAGCGTGGGTGGGAAGACAAACACTTCAGGACCCACGAGTGCTTAAGAGGCTCCATAAAGGATACATTTTGGGATGAGATACAAGAAGCTTGGCGCTGCCTTCCTTTTTTGTTTTTAAATAAGTATTATTGAGTACCTTGCCTAACGCAATTGACTGCTAACCAGAAGGCTGGCGGTTCAAACCCACCAGCCATTCCTCGGAAGGAAGGTTGGGCAATCGCACTTCCGTAGTGATACTGCCTCGGAAACCCAAGGAGGGGTCGCCATGAGTCGGGTCCGACTCGATGGCACATAACAACAACAACAACACTGCGTACCTATTACATGACAAACCCTATGTTGTTGTTGTTGTTATGTGCCGTCGAGTCGGACCTGATTCATGGTGACCCCTCCTTGGGTTTCCGAGGCAGTATCACTATGGAAGTAGATTGCCCCATCTTCCTTGAGAGGAGTGGCTGGTGGGTTTGAACCACCAGCCTTCTGGTTAGCAGTCAAGTACCTTAGGCACTATGCTACCAGAGCTCCCACGGATACATTAGCAAAGAAAACAAACTGAAAACCTCGACTTCATGATGCTTACATTCTAGTGGGGGAGGAAAGACAATAAATAAGAGAAATAGCTGGCATATTATAGAATACATGTTATGAAGGACAAAAAGCAGGGGGGATATGGATATGGGTATTTAAAATGATTGTCATTTTAAATAGGATGACTGGGGAAGGCCTGTGAGCAGATGTCTTTGTGGTAAACTCACCACAGAGACAAGGCTTTCTTCCCCAAGCCCAGATCATTGAAGAGCAGATCTCAAATTTCCAAGTCTCTTGGAGAAGTGGGACACCTACTTCCCTCTACAAGTCAAAGTTCAAACTGGTGCAGTAAAAAGAACCAGAAATTTGGAGTGAGAAAAACTTGAATTTATGACTATGTTCCACTAATTGGCAGCTGTAGTGTCTAAGGCATTTGACTGCTAACCAGAAGGCTGGCAGTTCAAACTCACCAGCCACTCCTCAGAAGGAAGACTGGGCAATCTACTTCTGTAGAGATGCCGCCTTGGAAACCCAAGGAGGGGTCACTATGAGTCGGAACTGATTGGCTGACAGTGAGGTTTTTTTTTTTTTTTTAATGTCCCAGAGCAAGTGACTTTACCTTCTGAGCCTCAGTTTCCTCATCTGAAAAGTAAGACTATTTCCTACCGAAATGGTGGTGAAGGAGCTCTGGTGGCTCTGCAGTCAAAGCATTGGACTGCTAAGGAAAACATCGGTGGTTTGGACCCACCACCTACTCCTTGGGAGAAAGATGAGGCAGTCTGTTTCTATAAAGATTTACAGCATTCTGTGGCAGTTCTAAGGAGCTCTGGTGGTGTAGTGGTTAAGGTGTTTGGCTGCCAACCAAAAGGCTGGTGGTTTGAACCCACCAGCTGTTCTGCAGAAGAAAGATGGAGCAGTCTGCTTTTGTAAAGATTTATAGCCTTGGAAACCCTGTGGGTGTCGCTATGAGTCAGAATTGACTCGATGGCAGTGGGTTTGGTTTCTTTGGTTTTATATGGACATGGTGATGAAAATCCAATGGATTGCTCTGTGCTGCAGCACCTTGCAGATGTTTGAGCCCTGCATTGCCCTCTGTTGCAAATGACTGATGTCTTTCACTTTGCACCTTATCTACTTTTTCAGCCACTTGTCTCTCTCTGGGTGTTGTCTCTGATTCTGACTCTGACTCTTACCCTGAGGCTCTCTATTGTAGGTGTGAAATGAGCAGAATAAGCCCCCTCAACACCATGGGGCGAAAAGAGGCTTGAAAGTCCAGGGGAAAAGAGGCTAGAGCTGCAGGGTGACAGATTAGAGTGGAAAACAAGTAATGGAGGAAAGAGGGAAGCAGCAATTAAGAGATCAATCCTGGGGCAGGGGTGGAGGTAGGGGAACAGTTCAGCCATCATTCCTCTACTCAAGGATTACAGCAGGAAGGATAGAAGTTAGATTTCCCAAAGAATGGAACTAAGTCAGGATGATTCAGAGTCAAGCAAGAGTGGGATGGGGAGGTTGAGGAGAGGCGTTAACATAAACGCAGTGGAGAGAGGCAGACACTAGATTTCTGGATTCAGTAGCTGGGGGGAAGTGGTGACCTGCACTCAGTATAAGGACTAATGTGATGGGACAGACAGAAAGTGAGGACTAGAGGGGATGCTAGACTCACTGGCCAGCCCTTAAGTATTTGAGCCTGGTTGTCCAGGTGGTGGGAAGCACAGCGAGGTCCCTACCTGAAATTGTTCTAGGCTGGCAGTCAGTTTGTTGGCTACCAGGCATGGGAGGAGAGAGAGGAAAAATTGTTCTCTAGTTAAGAGACTAGAGATGTTGATTTGGGTGAAGAGAAAGGCAATATAAAAAGTGTGTGACTAGCACAATACCACTAAGGAAAAGGAAGACACAGAGAGGTGCACAAGAGGCACAGATGATAAAGGTAAATACTATTATATACGCAATAGTGCATTATCAGTAAAAGCAGACATTAATCTATGGGTGGATACACCGACAAGCAAGAAGATCCGGCACGGGTAGATGAACGGGAGTATCCTCACGGCCATGCACAGGTTGGGCAGGTGATATTCCTGTGTGCATATTTGTACGTGCAATAAACATGCCCACATGCATTATAGAGCTAACAGGGGGCAAAATCAGGATTTTTTTCAGCCACAACTAAGCACCTTGAGGGAGTAAGTCACTGGGCCTACAGGCTGGGGACCATGGTCGTGGGGGACATCAAGTTCAATTGGCACAACATGGTACACAAAAACATTGTTCAAAAATAAAAAAAATAAAGGACAAGGAGCTAGTGTATGGACAAGGAGGGGAAAAGGACCCAGGGGTCCCTACTACTGAGCTAGACCCCATCCGGAAAATTTCTAAAAACCACACACAGCATTCCTTACAATGCGTAGCTCAGGTGCTGTTGAAAATTGGGCTGCAGGACAACTTGAGCTCCCTGCTGGGTTTATGGTTTACATGTGTGTGTGTGTGTGTGTGTGTGTGTGTGTTTGTGTGTCTGGGCTGCAGTCTCCATCTTCCTTTCCCCCTTCCCCCTCCCCTCCAGCCACCCTGGGATTGGTGACTCTCAGCCCCTCCTCTCAGCTCCCCCAGACCCTCCCAGAGCCTTTATTAGAGAGCTGGGAGCGAGTTCCAGCCACATTCCAAGATCCCCTTCACTCTGTTTCTCTCTTCAGGCGGCAACAGCAGCATCAGTGTAGGTGTGGGGAGTGGGCTGTGCTCTTAGCTCCCTGATCCTGTCAGATCATCTGGCCCAGGCTCAAAACTTCCCCACAGGTAGGCATGATTGAGTGAGGGAGAGGAAGTGGGAGAATGTTGGATGGATTGCGAGCTGGTGCCTAGGGAGTGGGGCCAGAGTCTGGAAGAAGCGAAGGAGGTTGACAGTCTCTGGCAGGCAACTGGGTAGTGGGATGGTGAGCAGACTGTGCCAGTGGTTAATGTTTGGAGCCTGTGGGTGCAGACTGATTCTTCTATGCTAGAAAGTTTTTGCTTAAGTCTTGGGGTTAACTAGTGCTGAAAAATAACATCCCGGGTCTCTCCTCAAGTCAACTAAGGAAATAATGCCTGTCCTAATGTGCATGTCCTGTAAGTCTGTCCTCTTCCTGAGTGCCTAGAGTCCCCTGACACCATTGTACCATTGCTCATTGCTAAGTACATGTCCTGGGGAGATGCCTGATGGGGAAAAGGGAAACTGAGCCCAAGGGATGTACTCCCTACTCAGAGATACTCTTCACCGCCTGTGACTCCCCATGTCAAGGGCTTGTGTGGGAGAGTCAGGGGCTGGAGGAGCAGGGTCAAGCCAGGCTTCTGGTCACGCACGTCTGCTATGTTTGCACCTGGGCTGAGGACCCTGCTTGCATTCTCCTTTCTTTCCCTTTCCCAGTCTGGCCCTTTGCCCTGCCTGGCACCATGCGGCTCTCCCTGCTGTTTGCAGCCAGCCTGGCCCTCAGCCTGATTCAGAGCTCTGAGGCTGTCTATGAAGAGACACTGGAGCAGGTGGTGCCCAGCGGGGGCCACAGCAAGGTAAGGCACCCTCTAGCTGTCACCACCCTGACCAAGAACTGGGAGACATTATGAGAACCTGGGGACAGCTGATGGGACAGGATGGGATGGGGAGGGGTTGTCCATCAAAGGGCATTTTGCCTTCCTTTGGATTTCTCTGCCTCCTTGATTATCTCATGTTCTCACTGTACATCTGCAAATGGCTCTGTGTGTCTTTGATGCCTTGTATGTAATAGGTGTTCTACAAACGTGTTTGTTTGGTTCACTGAGTGCTTAATTGGTGTTTGGGTGGTGCTGCCATGAGTGAACAAGGGTGGTCCAAGTTTCTTTGTGGTCCAGCTTTGCTCTGTCCCTTTGCAAAGTGGTACAGCCTTGAATGGTAAGAAACACAGTTGGGCTTTCTCTCCCAAATGGTTATTTATATGCTATTTTACCTATCAGTTGTACAGATTATTTTATTTTCAAACTGCAAATAAATTCCCATATCCTTTGTTCACCTGCCCCCAGTAACCTTAGATGTTCCTAAGATCCCAACCCCTTCTTTTCTTCTCTCCTTCTCTTGCCCACCTTTAGTCACTGCTTAGTTAGGAAACGGTGGGGAGCAGTGGGGCGAGGGAAAGCAGGTTGGGCGCCAATTTCTAAAGTTTTTCTAAGAAAAGGGCAGGGATTGTCAGGGTAGGGGTATAGAGAGAACAAGGAGGAAGTCTTTTCAAGATTTTGAAATGATAGCAATTACATTGGTACAAAGGCTTTTAAGATGATTATAGGTAGGACTTATTACAAATTCAGTGTGTGGAGTTTAACGGCTTCTGTAGCTCAGATCTGTATAGCATCTCATTATAGGAGGTGGCAGAGTGTTTGAACAATTTGGGGAAAACGGCTGTTTAGGAGCCCTGCGCTGGACAAAGAGAGTGATTTACCAGCTTTCATTCAACTGGAGAAGTGTCCAGGGCACAATAGGCTGGCAGCCTGTCATTTGCCTCCATCCAAAAGACCACAACCAGTTCAAAAAGCACCAGGCAGTGCCAAATATGAGCTGCATTGTGCTAACCTGGAATAGTCAGAATATCTGGGTTCTTCTGAGACAGACTTGCTTCAAGTCCTTGGACAAGGTGATGTCTTCTCTGCTCCTCTTGGTAATGAGGCAGGGCTCTTGCCTTCCTACCCCTCTTTCCCATGAGTCTTGGAGAAATAAAAGAGACTGGGTTGTGAAGCAGGTAGGATATGTAGATATGTGTGCCTATCCAACTGACTGGTGTGGATATGGGTATGTCTTGTATAACTGTGCTTCTGTGTATGCACAACAGCTCAAAGACACCTGGGCTTGGAGAGACAGGGCTTGGAGACCTCTGAGCTTCAAGGTGAAAATCTCCCAACATGATCATTTGTGTTGCCTCTCTGCAGCTGCAAGTAACTAGGCATATGGTGTGTGCTCACCATCCTGCTGTGGCCTAAGTTGCTAAAAAAAAAAAAAAAATCACGAGGACAATTAAGAGCCCTTGCTTGGTGACAAATCCAGGAACGGGGGTTTAGTTGTAGTGGTGGGAGAGAAGAGGAGATGCCATTCTGAGCATGCCCCCTACCTAAAATTCTAGATCCAGGGCAGAAATGGGGAGAGAGGGAACCAGAGGCAAAGACCCATGAAAGGAAGAGAGAGCGAGTGAAAGACAACAGGGAGGGGAAGCATCCATGGACTTTAGTGAAGAGTGGAGGACATTCAGGGTTGCAGGTGTGCCCTGGCTGTCCACTCAACCCTTCCCCAGGACTCAAGCCCGTCTTTGACTCAGTCATGGAGTACAGAACAGGGGACACACACTTGGTGTGATGGGCCTTTCTTGGGAGTGGGGGAACTCAAGGCTCATTCAACTAGTGGGGTAGCCACATCCTTGAGCGAACTGGTTCCTCATGTGCCAGGGAGAAAAAGAACTTGGTGTCCTCCCCACCCGGTGTTTGAGAAGAGGCAGGAGCCAGGAGAGGGCCCCAGGGGAAGTCCTCCTTGGAGTTCTGGAGATGGAGTGACCAACCATCTTGGTTTGCCTGGGACTGGCTGGGCTTTAAAATGAAAATCTTACAATCCCAGGAAGCCTCTCAGTCCTGAGCAAAGAGGATAATCAGGCAGCCTCCCAGGGAGAAGCTCTCCCACCAGCTCTGATGGAGCTGCATCTAAACTGAAAGACTCCCACACCCACCCACCATACCCTGGATCAGAGTCTGGGGAGGGTGCCACACCTGCTGATATGGGTGTCAGGTCAGACATCCTCCTCTTTGTCCCTTGACACACACATTCTGGCCTGGGGCAGAGATGTGTAGGACGCTAGGGTGCTGTGTCCATATCCACCAGTGCTTTTCAAATCTTCATGTGAACCACCTGGGCATTTTGTTAAAAATTCAGATTCTGTCTCAGTAGGTCTATAGTGAAGGAGCTCTGGTGGTGCAGTGGTTAAGGCACTTGATTGCTAATGAAAAGGTTGGTGGTTTGAACATACCTGCTGCATTGTGGAAGAAAGAAGAGGCAGTTTGCTTCTGTAAAGATTTACAGCCTTGGAAACCCAGTGGGGGTTGCTATGAGTCGGAATTGACTCAATGGCAGTGAGTCTGGTTTTTGGAGGTCTATGGTGGGCTTGGAGAGAGAAGCACTGCTGAGATCATGCAACTCTTATAAGCTCCCAGTGATGCAGCTACTGGTGCAGAGACCAGACTTTGAAAGCCCACTTCTCTCCCAGTGTAAACCAGAGGAAATTCTAAAATCCAGAGGACATTGGATTCAGCTGGGATGAACCCAGGGCAAGACTGTTTCTTGTGCAGTGGAATGTGAGTCTCTGCCTCAGCCCTCTTTGCTTCTCTCCCCCAGGACCTGTATATCTACCAGCTGCCACCGTCATTGCTCCGGACACTCTTAGACAGCCACACAGTCTCTCTGGAGTCGTTGCTCAAAGCACTGGGCAAGGCCAGCGTGGGTAAGAAGCAACCCTGAGGAGAGAGTTTGTGAAGGGCAGGATCTGGAGGATGAAATCCGTGTGGGAAACCCTTTCAGGCAGAGGGTAACTGGAGGTAGCTTAGCGACTAGTTGAGGGTTGTGATCTGAACACCCTCTAACGATCACTTTCCAGATTCAAACCCCCAATTTATACACTTGTTCTTGGTTTCCCAGGTCCCAAGCAATCGTCACTTCCCAAGAAACGTGAGTAGCCCTTTCTCACTCCTTATCTCTGCTGACTACTGGCCCAGAGCTCCCTCCAAGACCATGGGCCCAGTGCCTGTCTTCTTTGGCACAATGTGCCAGCTGTACCTGCTCAGCCAGCCCTTCCCAAATTGAGAGGGAACTAGGAACTAGGAGGAAGCAGGTGTCCTGGGGCATGGAGACCCTCCCTCCATTGGCTGGTTATTGGGAACCAAGGGGGTCATGGCAGACAATTTCTGTCAAGATTCCAAGCCAAGGACTTGCTAGGGCAGAGAATTCTTGAAATACAGAAGAGGGAGAGATGAGATGGCCAGAGAGGATGGGCTCAGGAAACATGCCCATGAATGTCGCAAGATAAAGAAACAGAGACCAGAAATCCAGTCTCCAAAGTCCTGACACAGGTCTGTGGATATGCATCACTGTTGACGATGCCAACCCTTCTCTGCAGGTAACATGCAAGACTTCTTTGTGGGACTGATGGGGAAGAGGAACATCCAGCTAGGTAGAGGTGCGTCGAGGTACAGTGGGAGGGTTTGGGGTTCTGGACAGGACAGAGCAGACACCAGGTACCTCATATTTATCACCAGAGGGAAAGACAGACCTTTTCTTAGCTACAGTGAAGGTTCTGTTCCTGGGTCTCCTCTACCCAATCATCTTGGACCCACAGTCCAGCATCCTCCTGGGAGCAGAGTAGGGAGACCCTTATGAGACAGCTGTGTTGCAGCTGGGGTACGAGGGGCAGGGAGACTTTACTTCCTCCTCCTCTCCAACTGAGCATTCCTCTTCTTCCCACCTCTGTCTTATGCTGCCCCTCATAGCCAGTCCCTCACTGTTAGGTCAGGGTGAAGGTCACATTCAGAAAAATCCCTCCTGACCTCTTTCCCTCACCCCAGACACTCCTACTGATGTGAACCAAGAGAACGTCCCTGGCTTTGACAACCTCAAGTTTGCCCCTGATGCAGAGTGAGGTAAGGAGGGTTGGATGGGGAACTGAGAGGTGACTGCATGTGAGACAGGGGGAGCCTGCCTGTTGGGCATTTCCCTTGATGCCGTGCGCCATTAATGCTCTAAACTTGCCCTGAAATACAATGCCAGTGCCTAGCACACCTTTGGTCCAATACACAGACACTTAGAGATGCGTGCATGCACACACACAACCTCATTTTTGTCTTTTTCCCCTGTGTCATGGGCCCTGGCTGACGACTAGGCAGGAGTGAGTGGGGAGAAACGGGAGAGAGAGGCTTCCTCTGGGGTTTCTCTGATGGGCAACTTGAGTTGTTTGGACTCAGTTCTCTTATAACCTGAGTGATCATCATCTGATAGTTATAACTCACAAGCAAGCATTTTGCTCCCAGGCAGGCTGAACCTTTCAAATCATTCAGAATCCTGGGCTATGTGGTCCAGTGCCACCGTGTAGTCCCACACAGGGGTGATTAGGAAGAAATAGAAGGAACTCCGAGATCTAATGGGGAGTATCTGCAAACCATATCTTAGTCCCTCTGTGTAGTATAATGGATAAGAGCATGGCTTGAGTTTGAATCCTCCATCTGCCATTCATGAGCTGTGTGACCTTGGCCAAGTTGCATAACCCCTCTGTGCTTCAGTTTCCTCCTCTGAAAGATGAGGGTAATAGTAAGTAGCATCTCACACGGTTGTGGTTTTGAAGACTGGTTATAGGTAAAGTGCTCAAAAACAGTTATGTGCCTGGCACATAATGCTTTCTCATGATTGTTCTTGTCTGGGAGGCATGGGGGATGTCCTAGTGTTTCCCCTGACTGGCTTTGGTCTGCCTTCCTAGCTAGAGCTGTCTGGGCTGGACCCCGGGCCTGAGTGGGCAGACAGATCTCTCACTTGGTATTTGAGTGTGAGAGTCCCCCAGGGAAGCGTCTAGTCAAAACATGGAGCCTTCCGCCTCGACACCATCTTCCCACACACAGTAATAGCAGCTCAACTGGTGGCTTTCTTTTCACGAGCTTCCAAAGAAAGATGTGGGGAGCGGAAAGGAGAGGGACTGGGAAGCCTCAATTATCATAGAGAGAGCCGTGTTCCTCTCCCTGTGTCCCTGCTACCCACATGCATTGGTCGCAATGTGGCCAGCCCAAGGCCCAAGGAGCTGAGTCTTGATGATACTGCCTGTGATGAGTCCCTGGGACCACAGGATGGGTCTGGTCCCCTATTCAGTGCTGGGTGAGAGGGCACAAAGAGCCATAATAACCGTAACTCGCTGATTACATGGTACTTACCGTATCATTTTGCTCTCATTAGAGGGTTATTTCAGTCCTGCTGACGGCCAGATAATTATACGGGCAACTATATCTGGATGACATACTCTCCCCCAGCGTTATGCACAGTCCATAAAGATAATTACAGTGCAATTTTGCCATAGTATTTCATACAAACGGCAGAAACAAGTACATTGTAGAAACCTACTTTTAATGCTTTCTGGTGAATCCAGGCTCTTTCAGAGGGATCAGATTCATAATTGCAGCCTTCATCATTTCGCCATCACCACCAATGGCACATTTGCAACCTGTTAGGTGCCAGGCAGAGCGGACATAAGGTCTCTGGGGGTTGACACTTTAAGATTATAGAGGAGATGGATCAACACAGATCATTGTGTTTCCATGTGGGCACTCCGGGGGGAAGTAGTCATCTTGTTTCATTCATGGGAAGCTGCTGAAAAAAGGAAGTGATCTCAGACCTGTCCTTCCTCTGGAAGGTTTCTGGAAAGAAGAGGAGGGAGTGGGGAAGTCTGGGGGTATTGGCACCTGAGCACAGTGGGCAGGGCTGTGTGTATACCTGCTTCAGGAGGTTGCTAGAATGATAGGAACTTTGTTACATGAAGAAGATGGGGCCCCATCACAGACAATGCATACACAAGTGTTTATGAGTGGCACAATTAATCCAGCAGCTGGAAAGGTTCAAGCTCCTGCTGTCCAGAGAGTTCACTCCTCTGTTTCAAAGGCTCTAAGGAGAGCTGAAAAAGGCCTAGGGGCATGATGGTTAAGCCCTCAGCTGCTAACTGAAAGGTTGGTGGTTCAAACCCACCAAGTGGGCTGTGGGAGAAAGATCTAATGATCTGGCTCCACAGAGATTTCAGTCGAGGAAATATTACGGGATCATTGTCCTCTGTCATTTGGGGTCACTATGAATCCAAATCGACTTGATGGCATCTGACAACCACAGGGAATGCTGAGGGTTAAGGCTTCCTTTCTCCCTCTGTCTCCCTTACAGATGTCCCCTGTCCCCTCAGTTTTTACAGACCATAACATGTAGCTTCGTTTTTCGGTCCTTAGCACTTTGCTTCTGGATTCCTGGGCTGCATAATGAAGACACCCTGGTGCCCTTCTCCTGATCCACAGCGTCCTCTCTTCCATTTCCGTTCTCCCCCATCATTGTAACATTCTCATGCTTCGACTCTTTTCCCATTCCTTCTACCTAACACTGGTGTAGAAACTGCGTAGTGAACATCCCTAATCACAACAGGCATGGACTATAGATTCCCCCAAGTTTCTGTAGTGTCTACATTAAAGACATAATGCCCCCCTACTCCTCAATAATAAAAGATTTTTGCATATGACCTAGAGTGATGTGTTTGTTTGGTGGGTTTTTCTTCTCCTAGAGTCCTTCAGCTATATCATACGTATATACAAATAATGTGTGTAAGTATATGTATGGAAGGATTATTTTAGAAGTCCTTGGGTAGCATCAACGGTTAAGCACTGGGCTGCTAAGATTGGTGATTCCAATCCACCCAGAGATGGGTCAGAGGAAAGGCCAGACAACTTGCTCCCAAAAGGGCACCTCCTTGAAAGCCCAGTGGAGCACAGCTCTCTGACACACATGGAGTGGTCACGGCTTGAATCAACTCAGCGGCAACTCGTTCTTTTAATCTCTGTTTTGCACACGTATTGATTTGCCCAACAGTGCCTGACAAAACTCAATTTATTTAGTGATTAAAAAAATGAATGATTTTTGAAGAAGGTTTCTAGCACTCAAAGGTATTCATGGATCAGTTTTGCACAAAAATAAAACAAAAAACAAAACAACTCAAATTATTCGGAATGGCTTGCCTGTATTTCTAGGATGGGCCTGGGAGACATCAGTCCCAGAATTTGACCCCATTTAGTTAAAATGGGAAGAAACTCTGGTCATGTAGTAGTTAAGGCATTTGACTGCTAACCAAAAGGTTGGTGGTTTGAACCCACCAGCCACTCTGTGGGAGAAAGAAAAGGCAATCTGCTTCTGTGAAGATTACAGCCTTAGAAAACCTGTGGTGTCACTGTAAGTCAGAATTGACTCAATGGCAGTGAGTTTCGTTTTTTTTTTTTTTTTTGGTTTAGTTAGACTGAGAGGTGAGGATCAAGGCTATGCAAAGACCCAGCCAAAGAAGAGGGCACATCTATAGCAACGTACCATTTTTCGGTGCCCAGTGCTGATCATGGATCCTGTGACAGGTCTTTGGCATGAGATGGTAACCCACATACAGTTGAAGTCGAGTGAGGCTGCAGACAAGCAAACAGAACTTGATCCAACAAGGATGGGGGGTGTACAGGGAAGTCACTACTGGGGCTTAGAAAGAGGGCAGCAACTAACTTCAGAGCAAAGTGGGGCGTTAACTGGCTCCCTTAGTGATTATAAAGGAAAAACACTTATTTCCAACTCCTTGATAATGTACCTGTTACCAGTCCCTGCAGCACTGGTCTAGACATTGCCAGTATGTGTAAGGCATTTAAATGTGGTGTGTGTGGGTGTGGGTATATTTTGTTAATCTGATGTGCCAATTCGCACAGCCCACTGATCCCAAGGGGGGTTCTGTACCCTAATGTAACTGTCTGGGAAATCCCTAGGCTCTGTGTCTTAGTCTGGTGTGGAAGGTGGTGCTTAGTCACATCCCTGAATCACCCTAATAAGAAGTCTACACTTCACTCTCCCAAGGCAGTGAAAGGACAGGGCCATGGAGCCAAGGCCAGTTCCTGCGGTTTTTCACTCGGTGAAAGTTCTCTCTTCCTAGAACCTGCCTGGGGCGCTGTACGGGTGAGGGTGGGGAAGGAAGCACAGGCCCACCTCAGCATCTCTGGTGTCAGGTTTATGGCTCCAGGTCAAAGAATGCTCCCACCCAGGTCTCTGAACCTATCTCCGAGGCAAGTCATCTTGCTGACATTTCAAAATTATCTATTGATAGGATTTGAAAGTGGGGAAATTTTTGCGGAATCTGGGTAATTTCATTGGGTCACAAAAGCTTTAACAGTTGGTTCTGCCCAGACCTGGTAGGAGCTGGGGATGAATGAGGAGATACAGAGGGCTTTGGCAAGTAGGAGCATAAATGCAGAAAGATTGCTCTCTGGTGGGACTTAGAAAAATTGCAGTCCTGAGATTCCAATAGTCCCAAAAAACTAAAACCAAACTCAGTGCTATAGTGTTGATTCCAACTCATAGCGACCCCCATTGGGTTTCTAAGGCTGTAAATCTTTGCAGAAGTAGATTGCCCCATCTTCCTTCTGCAGAGCAGCTGGTAGATTTGAACCACTGACCTTCTGGTTAGCAGCTAAATGCCTTATCCACTACGCCACCAGAGCTCCTTTGGATTGCAAGAGTAATGCAGACAAATTTTTGATCAGATTCTGGTTTCAGTACCTAGAGAATGTATGAAGGGTTTTGGTTCACTCCTTCTCATTGTCAATTTGTTGATGCCTAAGGAGACCTGGTCAAAAGACTTTGACTAGATTCAGGCCCTTTCTTCTCCATTTAGCTTTTTCTGTGTGTGTGTGATTATACTGTGCGGTGATTTACTTTTAAAAAACTTCAGTATAAACAGTATGGGTGGCACAAATAGTGAAGCACCTGGACTACTAATTGAAAAGTTGATGGTTCAAACCCACCCAGAGGCACATTGAAAGTAAGGCCTGACAATCTGCTTCCAAAAGGGCACAGCCTTGAAAACTCTGTAGAGTGAGGTTCTACTCTGCACATGTGGGGTTGCCCTGAGTGGGAGCTGACTCAATGACAACCATCACTACCACCAATAAACAGAATGAATTTTAATCTGTACCCTTTGAGTGGTTAGTTAGCATGTAAAATGCATTTGCCTGGGGTCACCACCCTAGAGATGGTATTACATATCTGGCAGCATTTGATATGAATTCTTGCTTTCAGTATAATCTACCACTAGTTAGTGAGGTTGTGGGATAGGGGAAGCATAATCTCCTGAATTCACTAAAAGAACTCACAATTGTTAAACAGCCAAACTGGCTTAGATCAGTTGGCAATATCATATGTGCCCCTTCTCCCAACCAAGGAATTACTGAACCCCACCAAGGTTGCTAGAAATCCTGGTAGTACAGTGGTTAAGTACTTGGCTGCTAACCAAAAGGTTTGAACCCACCAACCACTCTGTGGAAGAAAGATGTGGCAGTCTGCTTCCTTAAAGATTTACAGCTTTGGAAACCCTGTGGGGCAGTTCTACTCTGCCCTACAGGGTTGCTGTGAGTCAGAATTGACTCTATAGTAGTAGGTTTGGTCTTTATGGTTACCAAGGATCCTGGGTGGTGCAAGTGATTTGTGATCAGCTATGGTAAAGGTTGGCAGTTTGAATCCACACGGTGGTGCTATGGAAGAAAGGCTTGGTGACCTGCTTTTGCAAAGAATACAGCAAAGAAAGCCCTATGGAGCAGTTCTAACTGTAACTGTTTAACACATGGGGCCACTGAGTCAGAACTGACTAGATAGCAATGGGTTGGTTTTTTGGTTTATCCCGGACTTGCCCTGTGGGGTTTGCCCTTGGCTGCTGTAGTGGGTAAGATGGGAGGGGGAACAAAACCCCTGGAGCCTAAGGGGTTCCTCTGGATGGAGGAGAGAGTGGGGGGAGTATGACTTCTTATGTGTTTAGTGGTAAGGGTGGTACAGGCAGGGTAGGTAGTTTGGCTTTGGTGGCAATGCTTGAGCAGGAATTTTTGAGAGGCTTTGGGGATAACCTATGCTGGAGAAAGGTGGAGGGCAGCAGAGTGATGGAACTCTAGAAATAGCTGAGAAGGCCAGGCTATAGGGAACAGGTCTGGGCTTCCAACGTGCAGTGGGACTCTGAATTTTCCATCTGGTCATCTAGATGGAAAGAGGGGCAGGAGGTTTTTTTTTTTTTTTAATTGTGGTGAAAACATACATAATGATACATTCACCAACATAACAACTTCCCCATTTACAGCTCAGGGACATTCATGACATTTTTTATGTTGTACTACCATTATTACTAAAAAAAAAAAAAAAAAAAAAAAAAACCAACCCAAACTTACTGCCTTCAAGTAAATTCCAACTCACCATGACTCCCTTTGGTTTCTGAGGCAATAAATCTTTATGGAAGTAGATTGCCCAGTGTTTCTTCCGTGGAGTGGCTGGTGGGGTTTGAACTTCCAGCCTTTCCCAACCCTGGTAACCATTAATAATCTTTGAGGAATATATATATATATATATATACAATTTTTTTTTTCTATCTAGCAATTTAGTCTCCCCTGCCCTCCCATCCCTGATAAACAAATAAACAACAAAGAAAGTTTCCTTCAATGTATAAACTTTTCCTAGACTTTTTACAAGGGAGCTCTGGTGGTGTAATGCCTAAGGCATTTGACTGCTAACTGGAAGGCTGGCAGTTCAAACCCACCAGCCACCCCTTGGAAGAAAGAGTGGGCAATCTACTGCCTCAGAAACCCAATCACTAGGAGTCAAATTAAATTGACAGCAGTGAGTTTGTTTTTTTAGAGTTTTAGACTTTTTACAATAGTGGACTAATACAGTATTTGTCCTGTGATTGTCTTATTTCACTCAGCATAATGTCCTTCAAGTTCATCCATGTTAAGCAGTGTTTTGCAGATTCTACATTATTCTTTAGGGTTGCATAGTATTCCATTGTGTGTATGTTCCATAGTTTGCTTATCTGTTTCTCGATTGATGGGCACTTAGATTGCTTCCATCTATTTGCTATTGTGACTAGTGCTGTGATGAACATGGGTGTGCATATATCTGTTTGTGTCCTGCTTCTCATTCCTTTAGGATATATACCTAGTAATGGAAATGCTGGATCAAATGGTATTTCTATTTCCAACTTTTTAAGCAATCACCATATGATTTCCTCAGTGATTGTATTATTTTACAGTTCCACCAGCAGTGTATAAGAGTCCTGATCTCTCCACATCCTCACCAGTGTTTGCTATTTTCTGTCTTACTGAACTTTGCTATTAATGCTAGGGCGAGATGGTATCTCATGATTGTTTTGATTTGTATCTCTCTTAATAGCTGATGATCACAAACATTTTTTCATGTGTTTGTTGGCTGCCTGAATATCTTCTTTGGTGAAGCGTCTGTTCATGTCTTCTGCCCATTCCTGTCCCCCCTTTATTTATTTATTTATTGTGATTTGGGTGAAAGCTTACAGATCAAATTCACTTTCCATATAGCAGTTCACACATACTTTGTCTCATAACATTGACTACAATTTACCACAATGCAACAGCTCCCCACCCACTTCCTCCCCATAGTTACCACTTTCCTGTGTCCATCCCTCCATGCACTCCTGCCCCCTGAGCTGTCTCCCTGTGCATAAGCAGCCCTTCTTTCTCCCATGACTGTTCTCTCCAAGGAGTGTATATACCTAGTGTAAATGTTCACCTCATATTTGTGTCTTTTATTTGGCTGGAAGTCACAGGTGTGGGTTCTGTTCTAGACCTGAAGGGCAGCTAGGGGCCATAGTCTCAGTGGTTCCATCAGGTTCTATCAGACCAGCAAACCTGGTTCCCCCGCCACCACCGCTTTGTTTTTTTCCCAAATGCTTTTGAGTTTTGTTCCACATTGTTCTCCCTCTCTATCCAGGATCTCCTACATAGATCCCCTCCAAGTGGTTGACAGTGGTAGCCAGGCACCATCTAGTTCTTGTGGTCTCATAGTCATATAGGCTGTGGATTGCATGGGGTACCAGTCATTTGGATTGTTTCCATGAATCTATGGTGTTCTTCATTCTTCTTTGCTCTGGATGAGGAGAGACCCATGTTGCATCTAGATGGCTGCTTTGCAAGCTTTTAAGATCCCAGTTGCTACTTGCCAAAGTAGGAGGTGGAACAATGTTTTGTGTAGTGTGTTATGCCAATTAAGCTTGATGTGTCCTGCGACTATGGTCCTGAGCCCACAGGTTCAACTACTCGCTCCCTCTGGGTAGCTGGCTGTGACCAAGAAGTTACCTTGTCCCTTGTCAGCTCTACTATACACCCGGGAATTCTTACAGAACATACAAATACACTTCTAGAACCATTGTCTGCCAACCCTATACATGGTCTTGGGTACACTCCCTGCTGCATAGACATACCTATTAGTTCAGCCTGTCCACCCATCTATCTACCCATATACCCATGTTTGCCTTCACTGACAACCTTCTGCCTATTTTTAAATTGGATTGTTAGTCTTTTTGATGTTGAGGTGTTGGAGTTTTCTATATATTTTAGAGATAAGTTCTTTGTCTGATATGTCATTGTCAAATTTTTTTTCCCATTCTGTAGGTTCTCTTTTTATTCTTTTGGATAAATTTTTTTTGCATAAAAAAAATCTAATTTTTACAAGGTTCCGACCAACCATCTTTGTGCATCTTGAGTTATGCTTGATATTCTATTTATGCCACAAATGAGGGCCCCTAAGTTTGCCCCTATTTTTTCTTTGATGAACTTTATAGTTTTAGTCTTCACATAGTTTTAGTCTTTGATTCATCTGGAGTTAGTTTTTGTGTATGGTGTGAGGTATGGATCTTGTTCAATTTTTCTGCATATGAATATCCAGTTTTGTCAGAACCATTTGTAAAAGAGATTATCTTTTCCTAATTTAATGGGTTCCAGCCCTTTGTCAAAATTCAGTTGACCATAGGTCGATGGATCGATTTCTGGGTTCTTAATTCTGCTCCATTGGTGTATGTGTCTGTTGTTGTACCAATATCAAGCTGTTTGGACAACTGTGGCTGTGCAGTAGGTTTTGAGATCTGGGATTGTGAGACCTCCTACATTGTTCTTCAATAATACTTTGCTTATCCTTGGTCTCTTTCCTTTCCATATAATATTAGTGATTGGTTCTTCCATGTCTTTAAAGAATGTTGATAGAATCCGGATTGGGATTGCATTGAATGTATAGATTGCTTTGGGTAGTATTGACATTTTCACAATGTTCAATCTTCATATCCACAAGCATGGTATGTTCTTCATTTAAGTAGATCTCTTATAGTTTCTAGAAGTAGTGTTTTACAATTTTCTTTGTACAGGTCTTTTGTGTTCCTGGTAAGATTTATTCCCAAGTATTTTATATCTAGGTGTTTATCTTTTTGGTAACTATTGTAAATGGTATTGATTTCCTTTTCAGAGACCTCTCTGCTGGTGTAGAGGAATCCAACTGATTTTTATGTTGATCTTGTATCCTGCCACTATGCTAAATCTTTCAATAAGTTCCAGTAGTTTTCTTGCTGAGTCTCTTGGGTTTTCTATATATGTTGTTGTTGTTATTTGCTGTTGAGTCGGACCCGACTCCTAGCGACCCCTCCTTGGGTTTCCGAGGCAGTATCACTACGGAAGTAGGATTGCCCAACCTTCCTTCCGAGGAGTGGCTGGTGGGTTTGAACCACCAGCCTTCTGGTTAGCAGTCAAGTGCCTTAGGCACTATGCTACCAGAGCTCCTCTCTATATAGGATTATATAATCTGCAAATAGGAGCTCTGGTAGCATAGTGCCTAAGGCACTTGACTGCTAACCAGAAGGCTGGCGGTTCAAACTCACCAGCCAATCCTCGGAAGGAAGATGGGACAATCCTACTTCCGTAGTGATACTGCCTCGGAAACCCAAGGAGGGGTCACTATGAGTCGGGTCCGACTCGACGGAACATAACAACAACAACAACAATCTGCAAATAAGGATAGTTTTACCAATTTGGGTGCCTTTTATTTTGGCAGGAGGGGTTCTTCAAGAATGTCCAGCTCTTAAGAGCTTAGTCATTCATTCAAGCAAGCCTTTATTAAGCACCTATCATAGGTTTCATGGGTCGTAGTTCAGTGATAGACTTCTCTTAGCACTCCATTCTGCCCAGTGTTCTTCATGCACAGCCACTGTTGTTGTTGTTATGTGCCATCAAGTCGGACCCGACTCATAGCAACCCTTCCTTGGGTTTCAAATACTTTAGGGACTACACTACCAGAGCTCCCTGCACAGCCACTACCCATCCCTTAATAGAGGCTTACTTCTTGTGATTCCACAGACACTAACAACATCTTATGTACCATGAAGTGTGGTAGGTACAGCTGGGATGTTGTAGTACACAAAGCACACAGATCCCTGCCTTGAAAAAACTCACAGCCTAAGTGGAACTAAAAAAACAAAACCCATTACCATGGAGTCTATTCCGATTCGTAGTGACCCTACAGGACAGAGTGTTGTTATGTGCTGACAAGTCGGACCCAACTCATAGTGACCCCTCCTTGGGTTTCCCAGACAGTATCACTAGGGAAGGAGCTCTGGTAGCGTAGTGCCTAAGGCACTTGACTGCTAACCAGAAGGCTGGTGGTTCAAACCCACCAGCCACTCCTCG
>NW_006921848.1:235958-236474 GCF_000298275.1 Orycteropus afer afer | reverse complement strand
AAATCTTTATGGAAGCAGATTGTCACATCTTTCTCTTCCAGAGCTGCTGGTGGGTTGGAACAGCCAAACACTTAACTGTTATACCACAGAGCCTAGTAGAGCCATTAATCAATCAAATAATCTTACTTTTTGTTGTTGTAAAATTACAATTGTGGAAGTTCTGAGAAGATTTTGGAACTATGACACTTTGAACGGGGAAGGCCATGAGAACTTGGATAGGGTTTTTTTTCCCACTTCTCTAGGCACCTGGGCGACATGGGAGTGGTCCTCCACACAGCAGATCTGCGCTTCAGAAAAAGCCCCTTTTGGCAATGAAAGGGACTAGGGGCTTGGAAACACGCTGCAGCTGCTTGTGCACCGCAATAAACGTTACATCTCTTGGGTACCGAGGCCGCGCGGGAACTGGAGCGAGGGTCTCGGGGCCGCGCAGCATTGGAGCTGGGGTCGCGGGGCTGCGCGGGGCCAGGCTGGGCGGCGAGCCGGCGCTTCGCGGCTGGATGGCTTCCGGTCTGGCTG
>NW_006921848.1:222392-235753 GCF_000298275.1 Orycteropus afer afer | reverse complement strand
AGGCGGCGGCTGCGATGGTGCTCGGGGCCCCGCGGAGCCGGGTAAGCGCGGCCCGGCTGAGGGCTGCCCTGGACCGAGGCCCGACCTCAGTCCCGGCCTTTCTCTCGGTTTCGATGGGCTCCCTTCTGCCGGCTCTCCTCGGCCAGCCTATCCTCCTCCCCGCGCGCCGGCCCCGCTGCCCTCCCTTCTCCCCCTATTCGGCCCCGCGCCCCGCCGCGCCCCCCACTGTCCGCCTGGAGTCGCCTGGGTGAGACCCCCGCCTGTTGGTGGAGGGACCGAGCAGTTCGGTGTGCTCCCCAGTTGGAGTGCCTATCTCGATCCAACGCCTTGCCCTCTAGGATTCGACTCTCTAGAAGGGAGACTGCAGCAACCCCTAGCTTGTTGGGGTGTGTGTTGGGAAGTTCCGTTAGCCCGCAGTCCCCAGCCCCTGCTCAGGCTTCCCAGTGCCCCCACCTGCCGGCCCATTGATGTATGGCCTCCAGAGGCCCGGAGGATGCTTGGATGGTGCTCGACAATGCTCAGAAGCTTCCTGGGCCCAGGAAAAGTTGGGAGTTGTTGGTAGAGTCTGGCGAGATGGAGGAAGGGGCTGTGTTCCCCAGGGCTGGTCGTGAGACTTGGAATGCAACTAGCTTATCTTCCTTAGGCCCTGCAGGAGTGGAAAGGAGGAAAAAGTGGTACTGAACAGTCTTTAGGAGTCTTGCCTGTATACAAGGAATCCTGGGTTAAGAACTACAGACATCTCATACTTGTCCTTTAATGTTATGTAAATTTACCCTCACTTTGAAACCTCTACTTGCATTGAATTCTTGATCACAATCACCTTTACTTGCTGGGTGCAGCATTTAAATCATTGAAAAGGCTTCCAACTAGTTCTTCCCAGTTCAGACATGACCAACTGAATCAATAAAATGTGAAGTAAACCCAGATGATACCTGGAACAGAAAAATTACAGGTAGATGCTCTAGAAACTTAATCTTTCTCCTAGAAAACAAGGGTGGTGTGTGCTTTGCATAAGGAGCTCTGGTGGCGTAGTGCTTAAGACATTTGACCAGAAGGTTGGTGGTTCAAACCCATCAGGCACTCCATAGAAGGAAGACTGGGCAATCTATTTCCATAAAGATTTACTGCCTCTGAAACCCAAAGGGGGTTGCTATGAGTCAGAATCCACTTGATGGCAGTGAGGCTTTTTTTTTTTTTTGGTGTGCTTTGCAAAGCAACCAAACCTCTTGATTGACAGAAATAATGGTGCCCTGCTCAAAGGTGGCAGTGGACTGTGCTGCTCTGAATGTGTGTTGCGCTTCACAGTCCTGGCAGCAATCCAGTATTCTGCGTTGGGCTCCTGAAAGGGCTCACTACACGTCCTCGCTGAGTTTCCCATTCCAGGGCTTTGGACTGCAATTTTTCCATTCTGGCTATTGTTCCACTTCACCCCAATTTTTAAAGCTCAGATCTGTTCGGATTTCGTTAATCTGGGTTGAACTGGGTTGAACTGGTTTGAAGTTCTGTTTCCTTGCATTAAAGTCAGGCTGAATAAGAACTGTATGCACTCTGACTTACCTACAAATTCGACCTAAAGGCACACTTAGGGATAGATCTTTTTTGTAATGTGGGGACTGCCAGTAATTAGATGCCTTTCTTATGGCATCAAATGATTGTTAGTACAGGGTCAACAATAGCCTAAACCCTGAAAAGGGTGATAAAAAGGAATAAAGCATATTTAAGTAGTATTAATAACATAGTTATTTCCTCCTTTGCTTTACTTCTTTGGGTTCTGAATGTGTTAACTTACTCCACAGAATATAGAAAATGAGATATCGGGATGGCCTTGGGTTTTGAAAAGACCAGAGTAGCTATGTAGCATAGTTAGGGAGAGATGTAAATTCACAAAAGAGCAAGAGGTTTACTTAAGGGCTGAAAGGACACAGCAGTGACGGAAAACTAGAAGATGGGGCATCTTTACCTTTCCCCAGTAGCAAGTGGACCTTTAGTACTTGTGTTCAAATATGTGTATGGCATTTGGCGTCATGAGAGAAAACAGTATGTTCTTTTGTGAGATCGAAAAGCTTGTGTTTAGGAGGAAATCAGGAAACTAATACCAGGAATTGGAGCCAGTTGCTCTGGTAATGAAGCACAAGATTATGTCCAAGGGATGTCTCTGGCTGTCTCTCAGGTACCAGCACAGAGGACTAGCTTTTGTCTAACCGGGCCTACAACCTCTCCTACTGACTCGAAGATCAGACTATCAGATTTTTGTCAGTATTTTTGGATTTTATCATGATGACTCCATGTATTTGGGTGTTTACAGGGGGAGAGGCCATTGTCTTATCATTTCTTGCTGTCCTAATCCCCAGAAAAATGGAGTAGTTCTCCCTTGTCTGTTCATTCTTGTTCTCCACCCTGGGTTTGGAAACACTCAAAACTGGTGGCATTTTGTCCTGCAGGGCTCCTCACTTTCAGGGATGTGCTTGAACATCATCTTTTTCTTTTGCTGTCCATAGATTAACCGTGCTGATACGGAGGCAACTTCATAGGAGCTGCTAAAATGGGCATGAGGATCAAACTGCAAAGCACCAACCACCCCAACAACCTACTGAAGGAACTCAACAAGTGCCGGCTTTCAGAGACCATGTGCGATGTCACCATAGTGGTGGGGAGCCGCTCCTTCCCAGCCCACAAGGCTGTGCTGGCCTGTGCAGCTGGCTACTTCCAGAACCTCTTCCTGAATACTGGGCTTGATGCTGCCAGGACTTATGTGGTAGACTTTATCACCCCTGCCAACTTTGAGAAGATTCTGAGTTTTGTCTACACGTCAGAGCTCTTTACAGACCTGATCAATGTTGGGGTCATCTATGAAGTGGCAGAGCGTCTGGGCATGGAAGACCTCCTCCGGGCCTGTCACTCTACCTTCCCTGATCTGGAGAGCACTGCTGTGGCCAAGCCCTTGACCAGCACCAGTGAGAGCCACTCTGGTACCCTGAGTTGTACCTCAGCAGAACCTGTCCATCCCCTTGGAGAACTCCGAGGTGGTGGGGAGCACTTTGGTCCTGATAGAAACTATGTGTTGCCCAGTGATGCTGGAGGAAGCTATAAAGAGGAAGAGAGAAATGTTACCAGTGACATGAACCCCAGCCTGCCACAGCTGCCGCCGCCACCAAAGACAGAAGAGCATGATGCCTCTGCTCCCTTCACATCCATTCCCAGTACAGTGACCCAGCCAGGCCTCAGCACTGTCAGCATGGGCATCCAGACCAGCATGAGCTCCTGCCAGCCACACAAAGTTCAAAGCAATGGAGACTTCAGTAAAAACAGCTTTTTTGCTCCTGACAGTGCAATAGACATTACCACTGGGAACAACTGCTGTCTGAGCAATAGTGAGCACTCCAAAGATCCGAGCTTTGGGCAGATGGATGAGCTCCAGCTGGAGGACCTGGCGGAGGACGATTTGCAGTTTGAAGACCCCACTGAAGAGATAGGCACAGCTGAGGAGGTGATTGAGCTGAGTGACGACAGTGAGGATGAACTGACATTTGGAGAGAATGACAACCGGGAGAATAAGGCCATGCCTTGCCAAGTGTGCAAGAAAGTTCTGGAGCCCAACATCCAGCTGATCCGGCAGCATGCTCGGGAGCACGTCGACCTGCTGACAGGCAACTGCAAAGTCTGTGAGACCCACTTCCAGGACCGAAACTCCCGGGTGACCCATGTCCTGTCCCACATTGGTATTTTCCTCTTCTCCTGTGACATGTGTGAAACCAAGTTCTTTACCCAGTGGCAGCTGACCCTTCACCGACAGGATGGAATATTTGAGAACAACATCATTGTCCATCCCAATGATCCCCTGCCTGGGAAGCTAGGCCTGTTTTCAGGGGCAGCCTCCCCAGAGTTAAAATGTGCTGCTTGTGGAAAGGCATTGGCCAAAGATTTCCATGTAGTCCGGGGCCACATCCTTGACCATCTAAACTTGAAGGGCCAGGCTTGCAGTGTCTGTGACCAGCGCCACCTCAACCTCTGCAGCCTCATGTGGCACACGCTGTCCCATCTTGGCATTTCAGTCTTCTCCTGCTCTGTCTGTGCCAACAGCTTTGTGGACTGGCACCTGCTGGAAAAGCACATGACTGTTCACCAAAGCCTGGAAGATGCTCTCTTCCGCTGTCACTTGTGCAGCCAGAGCTTTAAGTCGGAGGCTGCCTATCGCTACCACGTCAGCCAGCACAAATGTAACAGTGGCCTTGATGTGCGGCCTGGTTTTGGACTACAGCACCCAGCTCTCCAGAAGCGGAAGCTGCCAGCAGAGGAGTTCCTGAGTGAGGAGCTGGCTCTGCAGGGCCAACCTGGAAATAGCAAGTACAGCTGCAAGGTCTGTGGCAAAAGGTTTGCCCACACCAGTGAGTTCAACTACCACCGGCGGATCCACACAGGCGAGAAGCCGTACCAGTGTAAGGTGTGCCATAAGTTCTTCCGAGGCCGCTCGACCATTAAGTGCCACCTGAAGACACACTCAGGAGCCCTCATGTATCGCTGCACTGTCTGTGGCCACTACAGTTCCACCCTTAACCTCATGAGTAAGCACGTCGGTGTGCACAAAGGCAGCCTCCCGCCCGACTTTACCATTGAGCAGACCTTCATGTACATTATCCATTCCAAAGAGGCAGAGAAGAACCCAGACAGCTGACTGGGTCCCATCAGAGCCAGAGGAACTCCTAGGGGCCAGCCAGGACACTGATTTTCTCATGGCTGTTGGTCTCTCCTCAGCTGAAGTTACAATTTTGCCTTGCTAGGAATTCTGTTCTGTGTTGTGTTTAAGGAAGAAACATGAAGAAATAGCACATAAGCTGAGTTACTGTTTTTGAGAAGCAATGGCCCTATCGCGTTTACCTCCATACCTGTTCTTGCCCATGAAGGGCTGTGCGTTTGATTCTTTTGAGGCTAGTTTTGGGATCTAATCAAGCAGTTGGTGTCAACTAGATCCCTTTGTCAGCCTCTCTAGTTTTAGTTTACTGATAGGTTTTATGCTGCTAAGAGTCCAACCCCAGCCTCACTGAATAGAGGAGGTGGAGAGAGGTTTTCTCTGTAGGTGTTACTGCCAGATCTCTGACTGGGACAACCAGTTAGGAGAAAGATTCTGGAAATGTGGTTGTCTAGAAAAGACTAGAGCAGCTCTCCTCAGGTTCCAGTCCTCGCCCTCAGCAGGGAAATAGTGTCAGAGATGAAGGTGCCTGCTTATTCCATGGCCCTAATCTGCTGATTGGACAGTGAAAAATCTTTTGGCAGCTAGATCCAAACTTCAGCAAAGCTTTCTATTTAGAGGAAAGGGTAGGTCAGAAAGCCTTTGGGTGAATCCTTGCCAGCCAGAAGGGGTTGTCCTGCAGTGCCACCAGAAGTGGCAACATGGGTGGGTAGGAAGGGAGGTTTCTCTGTTCTCATTTCCAAAGAAAAATCATTATAGAGTAATAGCCCAGGATGTCAGGCCTTCCCTGTGGGGCATAGAGGACAGGGAAATACACTGATATATATCTGTCATTCTGGCCGTTTCTGTTAACCTTTGGTTTCCTGGTGGAGAGGTGGGGATATCTCTGGCAGCAGCAGCCTTGCCTTAATTTACATCTAGTCTCCCTCCCAGGAGTGTGTGTGGGCTGTAGTATAGATGAGAAGCCCCCTTAAGGTGATGCAGTAGTGGACTTGGTGAGCTCTTCAGGATTAAAGGGACCTGAGTAACTGGGGGTGTGGAGTGGAGTGTGCATTTTGACTGTCTGAATTGGGTAACACTGTTTACTTTGTGCTAACGGGGCCAGAGCGTTGGCAGCTCACATTTGACCTGCTGGAATTTATCCTGATCTGTCATCACCTCCAGGGGGTGCTGTTGAATGGCAGTTGGTTCAGACCTCCCTTGGTGACTGGGGTATCTGTCCAGCTCACAGGGCTGGTTGACTCTGTACTTGGTTGATTTTTGAAGGGCTCTCGCCCAAAGAAGGCTTGAGGGAGAAGGCCCTCGGATCTTGCATACTCACATGGTGACACCTCAGTAACTCTTACTACCTCACCCTGCTCAAGTGAGCTCTGGGAGTCCCTGGCCTCCACTATGACACTGCCGCTGTTGGGACTCAGCAGTGCCCAGGCTGTTTCACAAGCAAGTGGTTTTAATGAACTCACAAAGCCTTTTTGGACACTAGTTATTTATTTTTTGTTTTTGTATCCATATTACCCAGCATCTCTTTTAGATAAGAGATTTCAGGAGAATGAGTTTCTCCCCAGCAAGTAGCCATATTCCAGGTAACAGTCCTGGCCAGCAATTTGGGGGGCAGGGATATGACTTAAGGAAGAACACGTCAAGCCTTTTCAACAAGCAAATTCTTTTCTTTCGTTTTAGGTAGTGTTTAGCAAAATAAACCCAGGGAACACTTTAGGCAATGGACATAAGTTCTAGAAAGTTGGGACCAAGAGCAGTTCAGTCATGGGGTCCAGTTAAATTCCCAGGTCTGTTATCCCATTCCACTCTAATGGAGTAGATGGAGGACAGTTGAGGGGATCAAGTCTCATGAAAGAACTGTTTGCACATTTTCTTATCCTTCCTAAATTTGCAAAGTCTCCTGTCCTTGTCTTTATTAAAATATACAGGCAAACCAAAGCTTCCTCCCTAATGGACCTGCTGCCTCTTTCCCTACCTGAATTAAAGAAACCTCAAGAGTTGGAGTGTATGACACTCTGGTGAGGTGACATTAGATGAAAAACTCATACAGTGGCTACTTTAAGGGCCCAGCTTTCACCATCTAAACCCAACTTGTTAGATGTCCCTTTGAGACATTCTTGTCAGGAACTTGTCTTGTCTTGGGATTTTTCATTACTGACTGGTTTCTTTTCATTGACCATTAGAAATCTTAAGGAAAATGTATAAGAGACTGGAGTTATGTATCTGCTAAGTTTTTAAGCCTGAGCTCTGGTAACATAGTGCCTAAGGCATTTGACTGCTAACCAGAAGGCTGGTGGTTCAAACCCACCAGCCACTCCTCGGAAGGAAGATTGGGTAATCTACTTCTGTAGAGATCCTGCCTCGGAAGCCCAAGGAGGGGTCACTGAGTCTGATCGACTTGATGGCAGTGAGATTTTTTTTTTTTTTTTAAATCCCTTCCAGATTGTTGGTGAGGACAGATTTGTGAATGGCCAGATTTGAGAGAGGTGGTACTTACTGGAACCCATTCAGGCAGCTGAGAGTAGAGAAATGTGCTAGAGAAACCCTTTTCTTGAATAGAGGGTATCTTGGATGCTGGGTGGTCTGTATATTTAACCTGAAACTGTGAAGTTTTCCCTTTTTGCCAGTAAACCAAAAAGCAAGTCCTTGAAACTTTGCCCTTGAAACACTAAACAAAAGACTGAGTGCCCTGGCCCCTTACAGGCTAAGTGGTTGATCAGGGTGGCCCAGTTGTCCCAGTCAGACATGTAGCAGGATCAGGAGCCCATGAGGCTCATTGACCAAACCCTGTTCCTCTGCTTATCTCCCATAGTCACACCTGAGCTCTCCCTCTGAAGTCATGTTTGCTTCCTCTGCCTCTAGCGTCCCTTTTCTGAACTGGGTTACTTGAAACGTGGTGATAGAGGGCGTTCTAGGATACCTGGTGGAAGGTGTTTGCTTTATTTTGTATCTTTTATTTTGTTGCATCATTTTCCCCCTGGAGCCCACTGTCTCCTGTTTGCTCTGAGGTTCTGTTTGACCCTGGAACGCCCTCTCCCTTTACTCCTCTTTCTTGTTCTGTTCTCAGGACAGGCTGCATAATTTGCAGAGCCTTTTGCTAAAAAATTATTAAGAACTTCAAGATGGTGACAGTAGATCATGAAAGCAAGCACAGGGCCTTCCCAACTTGTTTCCTGAGGGAAATGGTAATGTGTGTATGTCACATTGGGATCAACATTGGAGGCTGCTTGTGGCCAGAGGAGGGGATCGATGTCCCAGCTCTAGTCACTATTCACTGGGGCCAAAGCACCAGCTGGGAAGCTCTGCTGGACCCTAATATTTGGTCCTAACTTTTAAGACCCCATCTTATCTCTGCAGTTCATGGCTAGTGGGGAAGAAAAGAGGTGGGTGTCAGGCCCCTTAGAACCAAGCTATGGGTAAAAGCTCTTTCTGGCCTTACTTCTGATCTGTTGGCACCCCTTTATCCCCAGGACGAGTCTTTGGGTTTAAATACCTTATTCCCAGTTGGGTTTTTGCTACTGATTATTTTTCTTCCTGGCCATCTCTCTGGCCTCCTGCTGTGCTGTGTTTCACCAAACTCCTCAACTTTGGAAGTGAATTTAAATTTCTTTGTGATGGACACACCAAATTTGTTGGCATGGAGTGGGGTATGTGGAGAGGTCTGTGCCCGTCTGGGAGTCCCCACATGACCTTTTTCCTGAATCCTCCTCTGAATGTCAGGAAGCAGGGGACACAGAATTCGTTTCAATGTGATTACTCACCATAAACTTCACATCAGAATGAAAATGAAATTGTTTTGATGTTGATGTTCTCTAACACCCCTTCCCTGTCCAGTCCACCCTCCCCGCCACCTCTGATAGCTAAAGGCTCTTATGAAGCAGAGAAGTGTTGTTGACGCCTAACTCCTTCCATTAAATTAATAAGAAGTACTGACCTCCTAATATTTAAGTGTTTACTATCTATTGCTGTAAAGTTTTGTATATTTTGTACACTTTTTTTCCCAAATAGTAGATGTCTAAAATCGTTGTACATCTGATTCTTTTATATTCCATTGTTCGGCACAAAGTGTGTTTTTTATTTAGAATAAAAAAAGGAAAATGGAAATGTGCATTCTTTTCCCCTTGGATGTGAACATGCTCAGACTATCTGGGCTTATCCCTCTGAATAGCAGTGTTCTCAGCAAATGCCACAATTCTTTCAGGTAGCACATTTTTCTTTCCTGTGGCTGGAATTGCCCCAGGATTAGCGCTCTAATCTGTTCTTATTTGGAAATTAAGTCATTGAACCAACCTTTTTTTGGGGACATTGCCTTTCAGTCTGGAGGGAGCCGTGGGCAATTGGACTAGACATTCATGAGTGAGAGATCTGGCCACCAATTGTCTTGCCAATACTATTTAATTCACGGTAGCATGATGTGTCTGAATGGGGAGGGGTTGATGGAGAGTAAGAGAAGATAGGAAGATTAAAACTGGGAGAAGGCAAAGGTTTGGTATAATTTCATGAAGTTGATACAGTTGTATTCTCACAGAGAAGGAGATGAGACCTCTAGAAATGAGGGAGTGGTGCATCCACTTGGTCTCAGCATGAGGCCTGGTCCTCGGTCCTCTTGGGGCTTGTGAGTGTGAGTTGAGTGCAGCAGCTTGCTGTCATCAGCATAGCCAGTTCCCGCTCTCCCTTCCATGGAAGGAAAGGCCTCAAGGAAATTTTTGTGCTGCCAGGGTGATAACTGGTTGCCAGATTGAAATTGAGAAGAGCAATATCTTAGGGAAGAGGCCTCTGAGGTGACCTGGGATGTGGCAGATGTAAAACTGGGTTTCCTTTGGAAAGGTTCTGGAGCCCAAATCAGAGGAGGCAGTGACAGGGGCATCAGATCTTGGCTTGGTTTTTATGTGGGGGACAAGGGAAAAACATTTTTAATGCATTTTTGCATTGTGATGTTAAGCCCTTACTGCAACCCCAAGCTGAAACCTAGACTCTTGGTTCAAAAAGCTTTCCACTCTGCACCACTGAACAACTGTTTGTAGTTTAGGACCCTTTCAGGTGTGGGCCCAGTGAGCAGAGGGATTAGAGATACAGACTTTCCTCCATGTTCCTTGCAAACCCAAGAGCATACGTCACTGGAGCACACGTTGAATGCACTTCATGAATTCAGTAACAGATTCCCAAGAGCTGAGGAGACAGCTTTATGGGTAAGTGAGTAGTAATTAGAAGTTAAATGTTCCAGACAAGCTGAGCACGTCACCAGGACGGAGGAGACAGTAAAGAGATGTCAATGATTATGTCTACAATCCCTTTATCTCCACAAACAGGATTAAGAGGCCAAGGACTTAGAACTGGAAGGTGGAAACTAGGACCTGTTCTTAAGCTTTTGTTTAAGTCAGACCTTCATGGACATGGTCATAGTTTCCCAAACTGATAATAAGCCTTTTCTAGAAGACCTACTTGTTAACAAGTAGGTCTTTTCCTATGTATAGGACAAGTGTTAATAGAGGTACATTGCTGGATAGGAAAATGATGAAGATTTGGCCAGGGAGAAGGAAGTCTAAGGGTGAGAACTGATTTAGAAGAAGGTCAGAACTCTGTCTTGTGTCAGAATTGGAAGATTTCACATTGTCCCACCTGCCCCCTTCCCTCCCCATGCAAGAGACAAAGGCTGAGGGACAGAGCATCTGTCAGTCCCTGCTGCTGGCTGTCCCAGGGCCTGATCCCAGAATTGGTGTCCTTATTTTCCTGTGATCTGGAGAGAAATGGAGAGATGGGGTGATTTCTGATAGCATCTCTGCCTGGAAGAAGTCTGGAAATGTCCGAGATCCAAAGCTGGGAGGAGGTTAGGTCTGAGGGGCAGCAATTTGAATACTTGGGAAAAGATCCTTTGGTTCTGGGGGGGAGGAGGAGCAGGATGGAAGAGTGGGAGGGTATGGCAAGGAAATGAAGCCCTGTTTCCTGGATGGGGGTAGTGGTGGAGCCCATCCTGCCAGCCCAGCTGCAGGGTGCCTGCCTCTGGCCTTGGCTAGCCCACCCCCTTGGTTCCCACCCCCCCCACTTATCACAGCACTGAGGATGCATGGCTTGGGAATGTCCTGCTGACGCCTCCTGGTTCCTTGGCCTCTGGCCTCTTGTCCCCTCAACCTGCTGGTTTGCTGGGAGATCAACAAGCACACAAACACTAAAGGAAGGTTTGCGAGATTCCTGCAGAACTCACTCTTTCCGGCCGGGGTGATTTATGAAGTGAGGGCTCCAGTTTCCTCTGTGGAGCATCCCTTTACCTTAGCTCCCTTCCCAACTCCAGCTGGAAGCACAGATTTTTCAGAGATCCACAGTAGCAGCTGTCTGTATTTATTTCAACCCCTACCCCCACCCCACCGCGTGGCTTCCTTAGGCACAAGGACCACGGCAAGTAGTACAACAGCCAGGGCCTGCTTTCTGCCCCTGCTCATGCCTTCTCCCTTTCCCCTCCTCAGTATTTTAAGATACACTCAAAATAGACCATCAATGCTCTAACCTGCTCCCCCACCCCCTCCAAATCTCTCCCCTCACCTCTAGGTTTTCCACTTCACTGATGGAAACAGGAATCTACCTCAGCTGGATAGAAGAGACTGAGGTGCGGAGATAGGCGAGGTGTTTGGAGACAAAGCAGCTGCTTGAAAGTTCGGGCCTGGGAGGGCATGGCGTGGGGGCTGCATGCCTTCCTTGGTGATGACGATGGAATGCTGAGTGGAGGAGGAGGAGGACGAAGTCCGTCCCCCTGTCCTAGCCTGGTCTTTGGGAAGGTAATGGACCACAGCGTTCAGTAGTCGGCCCCGGAAGCTTGGGCTGAGAAAGTTGTAAAGAATAGGGTTGATAACGCAGTGAAGCATGGAGAAGCAGTCAATCACGTCATAGAAGAAGTAGAGCAGGTGGGCCAGGTAGCAGTGGAGGGAGACATGGGTCCCGTGCAGTGTGAGCAGCAGCAGGGTCACGTGATAGGGCAGCCAGCAGATGACAAAGACGGCTATGTAGGCACACACCAGCAGGCAGTGGCGCCGGCCCTCGGGCTGTTGCGCTCCCCGGAGCTGGCAGGCTGTCAGTATATTAAAGACTGCGATCAGAGGGAAAGGCAGCAGGAAGCCCAGGACGGTGGTTGACAGGGCCACCGCCAGGGCCCATGTGCTGTAGCTTTCAAAGGGTGCCATGAATAGGCACATGGGCTCGGAGCCCTCCACCAGCTGGATGTGGGCCACCTCAGGGAGAGGAATGATGGCTGAGAGGACCCAGATGCCTGCACACAGGGCCCTCCGTGCTTGGTGCTGGTGGCGCTGCCAGGAGGGCGAAGCATTGGTGAGGGTGACATAGCGGTCCACGCTGAGGCACACCAGGAAGAAGATGCTGCTGTACATGTTGGCAAAGTAGAAATAGTGAGTGAAGCGGCAGGAGAAACTGCCCCAGAGCCAAGTGTAGTCCAGCGTGACCTCCAGCATCCACACAGGCAGGGACAGCACGATGCCCAGGTCTGCTATGGCCATGTTGAGGAGATAGAGGTTCAGCAGCCCCACTCGGCCTGAGTAACGCCAGTTGACACATATCACCAGGAGGTTCTCCACCAGCCCGACCACAAATATGGCCAGGTAGAGGACAAAGAGGACCACACGCTTGGTGCTTTCGCTAAACTCCATGTGGCACTCGGGCAAAGTGTGGTTGAAGAAGTAGAGCAGTTCACTCCAGTTGTGAATAACTGCAAAGTCTCCAGCAGGCACAGTGAGCACCTCAGAGGGGCTGGGCCCTGAGCTAGGTTGGACAGACATCAGGACCAGCAGATACCTATTGGGAAGAAGGCAGAGTTGGAATAGAAGAGATACCTGGAAAGCCATCTGTGTCCCCAGGTGAAGGGCAGAGGGACTGGGGGGTTTGAAGGAAAGATTCTGAGTCTGAAGAAGTAAGAAAGGAAAGTTTACCGTTCAAACTGAATAAATACAAATCATTTTCCAGCTTTGATCCAAGAGCAGAGAGATACTTTGTAAAGGTGTTTCCATGTTGGGAGACACCAGGACTATTTGTACCCAAGATTTCTTCCCAGATCCAGACAGTCCTACCCCACCTCCCAGGCCCAGGTGGCCTCCAACCTCCACTTCCTTCTGGCTTTGGCCCTTTCAAGCAGGTCTTCATTAGGGGCTCTTACTCTGTCTTGCCAGTTGGCTGTTGGTGTGGGATACTCCCGCCCCCTCTAATTCATCCCTGGGAAAAATCTGTGGATCATGTAGAAAAGCTAGTTGCCTCAAAGTCCTGAGTCCCTTCTTCCCTAAGAAAGGGTAACACTCACCTGAATTTCTGTTGGGAGCGCTTGGGCCAACCCAGCAGGTTGGGCTTTTGGGGAGCTACCAGGAGGCTGGAGAACCTGTGGCCCTGGGGCTGGCTTTGCTGCTGGCTTCAGGGAGGCTCTGTTCATGCAGGAAGTAGCTATCATTGGCTGAGGCTCTGTGGGAGAGGGCTGAGGGTTTTCCTGCGTTCCTCGAGTCCAGGAACAAGGGAAATCGCAGCAAAAGATTCCATGTGCAGATAGTGGGGAGGAGTCAGGCTGCAAGCATGAAAATCCAGACTCTTCACTCATTAGCTCTGCAGCTTTACACCTTTAAGCCTCACTTCTCTCCCCTACAAAGAAGGGACAATAATAGTATCTACTTGTTGGAGCTCTGGTAGC
>NW_006921848.1:214152-221565 GCF_000298275.1 Orycteropus afer afer | reverse complement strand
GAAACTGAATGTGGAGTAGAGGAGGGGCTGTGTCTTCAGGGAGACTCCTGGATTGGGGGAGGAAAGGAAGAGAACAGCATCCTTTCCCCACACCACTCCAGGCTTCTCCTGATGGAGTGTGGTCAAGTGTGACACCAAGTAAGTGAGCAAGAGAGTGTTTCCTTGGCTTCTCCCTGTCCCAGTGATGGAGGGTTTCTGAGCCCATCAACTTGTGGTGAACACCTGAGAGTGTCATGCTTCTCAGAGTACTTTCACCTCAGTTACTCTCATCTGATCCTTGAGATCCCCTGTGGGAAGGAGGATGGGCCCCTTATCCTCTTTGAAGCCCAGAGACATTCCCTGACTCACACTAGATACATTTTTGACAGCACCACCTGGAGCTGGGCCCATGGGATGCAAGGTTGAGGGTGTGTTGGCTGGAGAAGATATTTTTAATTTTTTAGTTTTCTTAAATCATCCACACATGCGTGAGACCACTCCTGGCTAAAGATACTTGTCATAATGAGCTTCAATGACGTGAGATGTGGTTTACTTTGATTTTGCAGGCAGCAAAATCTCTCTTTAGGATCTCAGTTTCCATCCTAGAGATATCTGTGTTTTAGTAAGTAAACTTCTGAGAATTTTTGCTGCTGTCTCCATGCCTTTGACCCATGCAAATTAGTCTCCAAGACTAAGCACCCTTTAGGGAAGACCCTCATGAGCACAATTAAGTGTTCTGGAATTCCCATTCTTCTCAGTGTTACCCATAATTAGTTATGATCCACACAGTGAAATTAGGAACCTGTACAAGAGACCAGGAGGCTGTCATCGAACAGAACAAGGGGATATTGCATGGTTTAAAATCAGGAAGGGAGTGCATCAGGGTTGAATTTTTTCACCATACTTATTCAACCTGTATGTTGAGCAAATAATCCGAGAAGCTGGACTATATGAAGAAGAGCATGGCATCAGGATTGGAGGAAGACTCTTTAACAACCTGCCACATGCAGATGACACAACTTTCCTTGCTGAAAGTGAAGATGACTTGAGGCACTTACTGGTGAAGATAAACTGCTACAGTCTGCAGCATGGATTACATCTCAATGTAAAGAAAACGAAAATCCTCACAACTGGACCAATAAGTTGTTATGTGCTGTTGAGTTGGACCCGACTCATAACGACCCCTCCTTGGGTTTCCGAGGCAGTATCACTATGGAAGTAGATTGCCCAACCTTCCTTCCGAGGAGTGGCTGGTGGGTTTGAACCGCCAGCCTTCTGGTTAGCAGTCAAGTGCCTTAGGCACTATGCTACCAGAGCTCCTGGACCAATAAGTAGCATCACGATAAATGGAGAAAAGATTAAGTTGTCAAAGATTTCATATTACTTGGTTCCACAATCAACACCAATGGCAGCAGCAGTCAGGAAATCAGACGTTGTATTGCACTGGGCAACTCTGCTTGCAAATGACCTCCTTAAAGTGCTGAAGAGCAAAGATGTCCCTTTGAAGACTAAGGTGTGCCTAACCCAAGCCATGGTATTTTCAGTTGCCTCATATGCACGTGAAAGCTGGACAATGAATAAGGAAGACTGAAGAAGAGTTGATGCTTTAGAGTTGTGGTGTTGGTGAAGAATACTGAAAGTCCCCTGGACTGTCAGAAAAACTAACGGATTGTCCTGGAATAAGTGCAGCCAGAATGCTCCTTGGAAACAAGAATGGCCAGACTTTGACTCACCTACTTTGGTCATGATATCAGAAAGGACAATTCCCTGGAGAAGAATATCATGCTTGGTAAAGTGGAGGGTCAATGAAAGAGGGGAAGGCCCTCAATGAGATGGACTGACACAGTGGCTGCAATGATGGGCTCAGGTATAGCAAGGATTGTGAGGCTCGCACAGGACCGGGCAGTGTTTTGTTCTGTTGTGCATAGGGTCACTATGAGTTGGAGCCAACTTGACGGCACCTAACAACAACAACAATGACAACAAGGAAGACCCTACTTCTGAACTTGATTCTTTCTACACGGATCATGTTTTCTAACCCATGGCCATTTCCATTCCTCTTAAGGCTGCATTTTAGTGCCTCATGTCTCTGGACCTTTGATCCTTTCACTCCAGCACCTTTCTCTCCTACATGGAGCCATCACCCCTGCAGCCTCAGCTTTACCCGCTCCCCAGCCCTCACCCCCTCATGTCATCCAGTGTGTACTTGCAGCAAGACGAAGTGATGGAGGTTCTTTCTGGCAGAGGCACAGAGAGAAAGCAGCTGTCTCAGGAAGAAGTGACAGCTCTGCAGTTTTCCTCTGTTTTTTTTTTTTGTGGGAAAGGGTGGGCAGCTGGGAAGAGCCAGGCTGGGAGGAAGGGTAAGAGGGAAGGTCAGGAGGCCAGGATCCTTGCCAAGCTGGGCAGAGGGAAGGGGCAGACAGCTTCACTCTAAGCAACTAGACAGCAGCAGGGAAACAATTCCTGGAAATTTACTCTTTCTTCTCCCTTCCCCCACCCTTTTTTTTGCAAAAATGTAAACAAGACATTGTGATCAACAATCACGGAGGAAGGAAGGTATTAGGGAGGAGGTATTGAGAGACACAGATAAAGGCAGGCAGCTTTCCAGGGTCAAGTAGGGGCACAGGGCGTGGGCCTGGACACTGGAGGAAGAAGCTAGGAGGCAGGCTGTCCCAGGAATTCCCCCACTTGGCCTGTGCCCTGATCTAGCAGGGCAGGTGGGTGGTGGGCAGGTCTAGGTTGAAGAATGTGGTGACAATATCCCAACCTCAGCCTGAGTTTCCAAAAGGTCACTGCATGCAAAAGCTAGGTCCAGCTGCAGACAGGCCACTCTGTGCTCCTTCATGGCTGCCCCACACCAGACAGGCAGCTTTGCCTGGCCAGCAGCCCCAGATGAGGATCTCCCCAGACCCTCTAAAGAGGGGTTTAGTCCTGAGCCCCTATTTTTGGCTTTCTCTGCTCTGCTCTTCCCTGCTTTCTCCCCTTCATTGAGACACAGTGCAGATAACACCAGTGTGGGGATCAGACCTGGCTTGGACACCTGCTCCACCACTCAGTAGCTATGTCATCTTGGGCAAGCGACTTAACCTTTCTGAGCCACAGTGTCTGTATATGTAAAGCAAGGAGAATGATGCTTCCCTTACAGGGCTATTGTATGGGATCCATCACTACCAATTGAATTGACTCCAACTAATGACTACTCTATGTGTTTCAGAGTAGAGTAAGAAATACATGAGGTAATATATGTAAAGTGCTTGGAACAACCTGCCTGTTTCCTTCCCAAGGGAGGGGGGCGGGGTTGAGGGGGATGGTGTCAGCAATATTAATCTAAGGAGGAGGAAGCTTGGAAAGGCTGATTGATAAGAGACTGGCTGTGACCTACATATCATTGTTGTTGTTGTTGTTATGTGCCGTGGAGTCAGACCTGACTCATTACTCCCAGGGAAACTGACACCACCCAGCAATCTCACAGCAGGCCTCTGCTCTTCCCCCTTCTCCTCTGTTTCCTGTCTGTCCTTTGGTTTCCGTTCCTTCTTCAGGTTCTCTCACTCCTCAGATCCCCAGCACCTCCCCTCATCTCTCTGGAGATGTGGTGATAGTCCCTTGCTGGACCCAGGTTTATTTACTTTCCACTAGCCTTTGCTGAGCACTAATATGTGCTGGGCAGAAATTCTCCGTGAATTCTCCAATGCTTCTTGAAGCCCTGACTCACTAAGTTTTTGCCATTTTGAGGAAAAGATATGGATTCCTAAGCCTTGGGTTTCTGAGGCGGTGTCTCTATGGAAGTAGATTGCCCAATCTTCCTTCTGAGGAGTGGCTGGTGGGTTTTGAACTGCAGCCTCCTGGTTATCAGTCTATGGATTCCTGTTTTTGTGTTGTTTTTGTTATGTGCCTTCGAGTTGGACCCGACTCATAGTGACCCCTCCTTGGGTTTCCGAGGCAGTATCACTATGGAAGTAGATTGCCCCGTCTTCCTTCCGAGGAATGGCTAGTGGGTTTGAACCACCAGCCTTCTGGCTAGCAGTCAAGTGCCTTAGGCACTATGCTACCAGAGCTCCTATGGATTCCTAGACTTCTCAAAATTTGGAGGTGAGAGGACTCTTAAGTCATCTTGGTTCTCCTCCCTTGTTAACAACAACAAAAACAGCAACAACAAAGCAAACAACCCACTGCTGTGGAGTTGATTCTGATTCACAGTGAACCTGTGTGTGCAGAGTAGAACTGTTCCATAGGGTTTTCAAGGTTATGACTTTTTGGAAGCAGATTGGTAGGCCTTTCTTCTGAGGTGTCTCTGGGCGGGTTCAAACCGCCAACATTTCAGTTAAGTAGCTGCATGATTAACCGTTTGCACCACCCTGGGACAACAAGATTAGGAAATGGAAAGCTTTAGGGAATCTCATATTGTTGGACAGTTACAGAAAGGGTGTGGGAAGGTGTTGTCTGACCTTCTCTAAGTTCACAAGGGGGAAGAAGTGTCAAGATCAGCAGCAACAGCCCAAGGCTGATTCCTATGAAGCAGAGGTGAGACCTGCTGCCACCCTCCAACCTTTTTTTTCCTTTTAACTGGTTCTGATACCAACTGCCCCTCCTATAGCACTCTCTACTTCTCTGCTGGGTTCGATAATTCATTTCAGTGGCCACACAGAACTCACAGACAATACTCATGATTATGGAGCTTAGTAGGGAAGTAACAGGTTACAGTTCAGGATCAGCAACAACTCAGGATACAGTTCTTCGATCAGGACAGCCTCCTCACAGCCATGCCCATAAGCATGCCTCTCTTTGGCCCTTGTCCCCTTGGCCTGGCCTCTGCTCTGCTCTAGTAAGTAGCTGGGAGTAGCAGGGGAGCTGTTGTATGGTGGTAAATTATAGACAATGTCATGCCCCAAAGGTCAGGAGGGGAAGGCCTTCAATGAAATGGATTGACACGGTGGTTGTGACAATGGGCTCAAGTATAGCAAGGATCATGGAGCTGATGCGGGATTGGGTGGTGTTTCATTCTGCTGTGCATGGGGTCACTATGAGTCGGAAACGACTCGATGGCACTTAACAACAACAACAACAACAAACATCTTTCTAGTATTCTTTGCCTTGAGCCAGGATCCATTTGACAGCAGCTATGATATCCCTTGTTCCACGTCCTCTTCTGAATCCAGCTTGTTGTTGTTGTTAGGTGCTGTCTAGTCGGCTTTGACTCAATTACCCTATGCACGACAGAATGAAACACTGCCCAGTCCTGTGCCAGCCTCACAAGCCTTGCTTTACCTGAGCCCATAGTTGCAGCCACTGTGTCAATCCATCTTGTTGAGGGCCATCCCTCTTCCATTGACCCTCCACTTTACCAAGTATCATATCCTTCTCCAGGGAATGGTCCCTTCTGACAACATGACCAAAGTAGGTGAAACAATGTTTGGCCAATCTCACTTCCAAGGAGCATTCTGGCTGCACTTCCTCCAGATCAGATTTGTTTGTTCTTCTAGCAGTCCATGGTACCTTCAGTATTCTTTGCCAACACCGCAACTCTAAAGCGTCAACTCTTCTTTGGTCTTCCTTATTCATTGTCCAGCTTTCACATCCATATGAGATGATTGAAAATACCATGGCTTGGGCTAGGTGCACCTTAGTCTTCAAAGAGACATCTTTGCTCTTCAGCACTTTAAGGAGGTCATTTGCATTACCCAGGGCAATATGTCATCTGATTTCTTTCCTGCTGCTTTCATGGGTGCCGATTGTGGACACAAGCAATGTGAAATCCTTGACAACTTCAATCTTTTCTCCATTTATTGTGATGCTTCTTATTGGTCTGGTTGTGAGGATTTTTGTTTTCTTTATACTGAGGTGTAATCCATACTGCAGACTATAGTCTTTAATCTTCATCACTAAGTACTTCAAGTCATTTTCACTTTTGGCAAGCAAGGTTGTGTTATTTGTGTATTGCAGGTTGTAATGAGTGTTCCTCCAATCCTGATGCCATGTTCTTCTTCATATAGTCCAGCTTCTTGGATTATTTGCTCAGCTTACAGATTGAATGAGTATGGTGAAAGGATACAACCCTTCTTGATTTAAACCATGCAGTGGGAGCTCTGGTAGCATAGTGCCTAAGGCACTTGACGGCTAACCAGAAGTCTGGCGGTTCAAACCTATCAGCCACTCCTCGGAAGAAAGGTTGGGCAATCGACTTCTGTAGTGATGCTGCTTTGGAAATCCAAGGATGGGTCACTATGAGTTGGGGCCAACTCGATGACACATAACAAGAACAACAACAACAACAGTGTCCCCTTGTTCTGTACAAATGACAGCCTCCTGGCTTACATATAGGTTCCTCATCAGTACAATTAAGTATTCTGGAATTCCCGTTCTTCTCAATGTTATCCATAATTTGTTAAGATCCACACAGTTGAATGCTTTTGCACAGTCAATAAAATACAAGTAAACATCTTTCTGGTATTCTTTGCTTTGAGCCAAGATTCATCTGCCATCAGCAATGATATTCTTTATTTCACATCCTCTTCTGAATCCAGCTTGCATTTCTGGAAGTTCTCTGTCAATATACTGCTGCAACCATTTTTGAATTATCTTCAGTAAGATTTTACTTGTGTGCTATATTAATGATATTGTTTGATAATTTTCACATTCTGTGGGATCATCTTTCTTTGGAATGGGTACAAATATAGACCTCTTCCAGTCAGTTGGCCAGGTAGCTGTTTTCCAAATCTCCTGGCATAGCTGAATGAGTGCCTCCAGCATGGCATCCATTTGTTGAAACATCTCAATAGATATTCTGACAATTCCTGGAGCCTTGTTCTTTGCCAATTCTTTCAGTGCAGCCTTGACCTCTTCCTTCAATACCATGGGTTCTTTATCATATGCCACCTTCTGAAATGGATTAGCATTTTTTTTTTTCAGTACATAACTATGTATTCCTTCCATCTTCTTTTGATGTTTCCTGCATCATTCAATATATTGCCCATAGAATTTCAATACTGCAACTCGAGGCTTGAATTTTTTCTTCAGTTCTTTCAGCTTGAGAAATGCCGAGCATATTCTTCCTTTTTGGTTTTCTAACTCCAGGTCTTTGCACATAACTAACTTTGTCTTCTTGAGCTGCTCTGTGAAATCTTCTGTTCAGCTCTTCGATCATGTAATTTCTTCCATTTGCTTCAGCTACTGCCCATTCAATGGCAAGTTTCAGAGTCTCTTCAGACATCCATTTTCATCTTTTCTTCCTTTCCTGTCACTTTAATGACCTTTTGGTTTCTTCATGGATGATGTCATCTCACCATTCCTTTGGTTTTCGGTTATTAGACCATTGCAGTAATTGCTTAATGTGGCCCTTCTAGCCATTGTCCTCCATTCTGTGATGTTTTGTAAATCCCATTATCCATGCCTGTTTGGGATGCTGTGGTAGTTAAGGTCAGGTATCAACTTGGCTGG
>NW_006921848.1:197396-204507 GCF_000298275.1 Orycteropus afer afer | reverse complement strand
ATCTCCTGGGAAGATTCACTCTCCTCTTTCTCCGGCTTTGTGTCTTGGATCATCCTCATCTCACCCCTGGATTTGGGACAGCAGCCGTCATCTGATCTGCTGATTGAGGTTCATCAAACCCCGAGAGTTGGGAGGATCCGCCAGCCCTACTCACGGACCCAGGACTCGCCAGACTGCCAGCCTCCACTACTACTACGTGAGACGAACCCTTGGGTGTCTGTGAATTCTGTGAGGCATTATAGCGAAATTCAGAACCCTAAGACTGGGGAAATTACTGGGAGGAGGAGGAGGAGTTAATGTCTGAAATGATGGAGTGGCGTGATAGTTTGGACATTTGGGACATCTTTGACCTTTGCCTCATGGGGACCGGCCTCGTGCTGATCTTTCTAAGAGAAATTGTTCAAGCAACCATCTAATATATTCTTTAGATGGCCTCTAGACATTCAAGTGGGATATATTCAAGGTCTTTTTTGGCTTTTGTGGACTTGTTTTAATTGTCTTCAGCTTCGGCTTGAACTTGTATATGAGGAGTTGATGGTCTGTTCCACAGTCAGCTCCTGCCCTTATTTTGGCTGAAGATATTGAGCTTCTCTATCTGACTGTAGTCAGTCTGATTCCTGTGTACTCTGTCTGGTGAAATTCATGTGTATAGCTGCCATTTATGTTGTTCAAGAAACGTATTGGCAGTGAATATGTTGTTGAGCTTGTAAAATTCTATCATGTGATCTCCAGTGTTATTTCTGTTACTAAGGCCATATTTTCTAACTACCAGTGATTCTTCTTTGTTTCCAGCTTTTTCATTCCAATCACCAGTGTTAATCAACACATCTTGATTGCATGTTCGATCAATTTCAGACTGCAGAAGTTGGTAAAAATCTTCAGTTTCCTCATCTTTGGCTTTTGTGGTTGGTGCATAAATTTGAATAATAGTAGTATTAACTGGTCTTTCTTGAAGGCATATGGATATTATTCTATCACTGACAGCATTGTACTTCAGGATAGATCTTGAAACATTCTTTGTGATGATGAATGCCACACCATTCCTCTTCAATTTGCCATTCCTGGCATAATAGATCATATGGTAGTCTGATTCAAAATGTCTAAACCAGTCCATTTCAACTCACTAATGCTTAGGATATCAATCTTTATGTGTTCTATTTCATTTCAGAACTTGATTTATAAAAAACCACCCATTGCTGTCTACTTGATAGTGAGTTTTAGTGACCCTATATAGGACAGGGTAAAAATGCCCTTTAGGGTTTCTAAGGCTTCTTTAAGGAAGCAGACTGTCCTATCTTTCTTCTGTGAAGTGGCTTGTGGGTTTGAACTGCCTACCTTTTGGTTAGCAGACAAGTGCTTCACTACTTCATCACCAGGGTGCCTTGGAATTTACTTTAAGAGAGTCAAATAACTAGTGCTCTACCTATTTTAATTTGTGAGTGTGTTGGACTGGGTTGTCTAGAGAAGCAAAACCAGTAAAGCTTATATATATAGCGAGAGAGAGAAAGAGAAATTAATCTTAGGAAAATGGCTCACACACTTACAGAAACTGGCAAGTCCCAAGTTCTTGGGTCAAATGTCAAGTTGGAGGCTTTTCCTGACTCATGCAGCTGCAGGAGCTGACGAACTCAAGGTTGGGAAATCCAAGAACTCCAGGCCGAAGGGTGGATTGTTCACTCATGGACAGCTGTAGGCAGCACAACAGAATCCCGATCCACAGAAGAGTGTCTCTTTTCCCAAGATGTCCATAAATATACTGGAAGCAGGCCACACCCCTAGGGAAACTCCCTTTCAACGAGTTAGCTGCTCAAAACATAGATGTCTGATCCCATCGTTGGAACGACCCACATCACAATTGCTTAAACCACACAAAATTGTGGTCCAGCCAAGTTAACACACAGCTCCAACTATCACAGTGAGGGAAAAAAGACTATTAAATTATTTCATCTGATTATAAATGCAAAATATGATCATTATGTAGAAAACACAGAAAAGTATAAAGATTAAAAAAAAAATTGGCTCATAATTTTACTAGCCAGAGATAACTACTGTAATATTGTGACATATGTGGATTTTATTTTGCACATAATTTTTATCCTCTTATCTATAAAATTAGCAATTTTATAATACAATTAAAATTTCTTTAGAAATTTAATGCTTAATGATTTGGAATAGCCTATTGATATGAGTCAGAGTCAATTCGATGACACACAATAACAGCATCCTATTACTGTACCCCCACACCTGTTGCCAATAAATCAATTCCAACTCATGATGACCCCATGTGTTACAGAGTAGAACTGCTCCGTGGGGTTTTCTTGGCTGTAATCTTTTGTTATATCATTATTTATTTAAATAGTATATTATAGTTTGATATTAAAATTACTTCCTACATTTTATTGTCATAAATCTCTTTTTCACTAAATCTCTAATCCTATGAACATGTATATTGATTGGATTCTTTGAAATAAAATATCTGGGTCAAAGCATTTGCATTTCTATAAGGGCAGGGCATGTTTCTGAGGAGGAGAGGGACTCATATCTCTGGACCAATGTGTCCAGAGTCAGCAGCTTCCACCCACTCTTTGAACTCAGCCTAAGCCCGCTTTTGCTGCTGTGAGGTCGATTTGTCGACAACTCTATTTACTCAAAGTTCTTGGGGTATGTCTTTTCTCCTTTATACATTTTCCAGGGTGATTTCCTGAAAGCTAGGTGGGCTGTGGACTGAGGGAGATAGGTGCCTGGCTACCACTGTCAACCACTCTGAGGGGGATCTATGTAGGAGATCCTTCCTGGATAGAGAGGGAGAACAATGTGGAACAAAACTAAAAACCATTTGAAAAAAAAAAAGGACCAGGTTTGCTGGTCTGATAGAGCCTGGTGGAACCACTAAGACTATGGCCCCTAGCTGCCCTTCAGGTCTGGAATAGAACCCACATCTATGGCTTCCAGCACAAACAAAAGACAGGCGTATGAGTTGAACATTTACCCGAGGCAGATACACTGCTTGGAGAGAACAATCATGGGAGAAAGAAGGGCTGCTTATGCACATGGAGACAGCTCAGGGGGCAGGAGTACATGGAGGGATGGACACAGGGAAGAGGTAACTATTAGGAGGAAGTGGGAGGGGAGCTGTTGCATTGTGGTAAATTGTAGTCAATGTTATGAGACAAAGTGTATGTGAACTGCTGTATGGAAAGTGAATTTGCTCTGTAAACTTTCACCCAAATCACACACACATAAATCTGATAATGTAGGTAATTATATGTAATGTTACTAATGTGCACAAAACCCAGACATTATTATCTATGTTCTAGACTAACGGACACAATATATATCTTTAATATCAGACCCTGCATTCCTGAAAATGGAGGGACTACCACTATCTACCAGGCACTGGGCCATGAGGAATGAAAGAAAAAGGAAGATGTAGTTACTGTCCTTCAGCGGCTTATAGAATCCCCCGACTCCCCACACCCTGAAGATACAGTATGGTAATTTATTCTACCCTACTCCCCCATCCAGCATTGATTGCAACTTTTCACTCAAATGGAATGTGAATTTGGACCATAAGTGCTACGCACAGGACATGCCCTCACAGTAACTCTTTTCTAATTTCTCGTATCCCCAGGTCTCTGGGGCTTGGTGAATAATGCTGGCATCTCCATGCCCTCAGTACCCAAGGAGTGGCTGACCAAGGAAGACTTTGTGAAAATACTGGATGTGAACCTGCTGGGGTAATCCAGGTGACCCTGAGCCTGCTGCCACTAGTGAGGAAAGCGAGGGGCTGCGGGTTAATGTTGCCAGTGTCCTGGACAGAGTTTCCATTTCTGGTGGAGGCTACTGCATCTCCAAGTATGGTGTAGAGGCCTTCTCGGCCTTGCTCAGATATGGAACTGGGATCGAGGCCCCTACCCAGCTCTCTTGTTTCTGTTCTGTGGGAGCTTTTTCCTGGGGGTCATTTAATCACTGCCTTAGACCCTCCTTGGAGACCTCTCCCTTGCTTTGTGCTCTCCCCCCACCCCCTCTGAATTGGGTGGCTATTCATTGGGAACTACTTTTCAATGTTCTGAATGGAAGGAAGGGCCCAGGCCCAAGGAGTTTAGTGAAACATACTCCTATGTTTCAGTATGTGTAAGGCTCACCGTTGGGAATTATCTGAGTAGAATTGTAACATGGATACTTTTACTCCTGAGTGCATGTGCATATCCATTATGATACTCACCCTCAGGGAATGATGGAGGTGGGGCTCCCATCTAACTCTATGCACTAGATATTTTTCCTTGGACAACAAGACTTGGGTCCTGACCCATAAACTCTCACAGTTGATAGCAACATAGAGATTGCAAAACACTGTTTTCATCTCTTGTAATGCTTGGGACCAAGTTAGCCCTGGAAGTTCCCAGGTGTGGGGGAGATCCTAACTCTGGGCTCTGAGCTGAGGATTGAAGGGGTCAGCCTGTCAGCCTGGCAAAGAAGGGCTTTTGGAAAGGGCTTTCTGGCTGAGGGCCTCACATCAGCAGAGGCCAAGGCTGAGAGTGAGGAAGGAGAAGGCCCACTCTGGCCTAGTAGCTAGGGAGATGAACACAGGTGGTGTTGGGTAGGGCTTTTGGATCCTGGAGAGCTACTGGTACTTCATACTGTTGGCAGTGAAAGTCCATGATGGAAGTTAGTCAGGGGAGCTACATGGTCCAATCAGCCTTTGGAGACCCCTCCAACTGTTGTGGGGAGCATGGCTTTGAGTGTGGGGAGCTAAGTCTGAGGGCAGAGAGGCACCCTTTAGAAGACCAGTGCAGGAGCTCAGTTGAGAGATGAGATGGGGTTTACTAGGACAGGAAAAAGGACAGAAGGGTGTGTAAGATATGAAATTGGCGAGGGTTAGTGGGGATTGGACGTGGGGAAACTAGGAGCACATAGCATTTCAGTGGTGTCTTGCTCCAAGGTAGATAGGATTTGGAGCTAATGAGCTTGTTGTTGTTGTTGTTGTTATGTGCCACCGAGTCAGCCCTGACTCATAGCGACCCCTCCTTGGGTTTCCGAGGCAGTATCGCTACGGAAGTAGGATTGCCCAACCTTCCTTCCGAGGAGTGGCTGATGGGTTTGAACCGCCAGCCATCTGGTGAGCAGTCAAGTGCCTTAGCCACTATGCTACCAGAGCTCCCTGCTAATGAGCTTAGAATGTAAAATTACTTTTAAAATTATTTAAACCCTATGCAGAAGCGATGTCATGGTCATTACTATTTTCCCACTGGCTGTTGCCTTTCATAGTTCCCCGAGCTTCCAGCCTATTCTGCCTCAATCCTGGGTTGTAGTTTCTTTTTATCTTTTTTCCTCCAGGGCCTCTGAACTCTTTCCCCTAGGTCTGTCTGTCTTGCAGGAAAGAGCTGTCCTACTTTGGGGGTGAAGGTGGCTGTGATAGAGCCTGGTTCATTCAAGACTGGCATAATTTTCAAGAATAAGCTTTCTCAGAGCATCCTGGAGGCATGACATTGGGCCAGCCCAGAGGTCAAGGAGACCTACAGTGAGGAGTTCCTGGCTTCCTGTAAGTGGGCTGTGGATAGTGCAGAGAGAAGCAAAACCTTGTCTAGAAGACCTGGGCCCAGCACTTCCTTCATCCGTCTCATGATCTGTCCTGCACTTTCTGCCTCTGCAGCAGAGTGGAGACATTCAGCTCCATTCCTGTAGTTCTCTATCGTCAATGGGTGACTCACAGAAAGGGACCAGGCTTACCAGAACTGGGACCACTTCTCTGAACCTACTCATTATTTTGAGGAGGAAACTAAAACTAGAGAGGGAAGACACTGGTGGACTCATAGCAAGCTGGTGTTAGAAGCAAATGTTTTTCACATGCTTAGAGTCTTAGTATTAGCAGAGACATTCATTCATGTTGTCCAGGTATTCTCAGGGTGAGATCCAGACTGATTAGTGTGGAACAACAACTCTCGGAAAGGATTGGGCTAGGAAAACCTGGTTGGAGTAAGTTGGGGGAAATGGCTTTGAGGCTATAGAAAATCTTAGGAAGTTTTCTCCCAAAGTTTGTCCCAGGATAGGAGAGGTAGGAGGTGGAGTATAACCTGGGTCCTTTCTCATTCTGGGCAGACAAAAAAGTGGTTGAAACCATGGGGACACCTTGATTTTAGCCTCGTAAGACTTGAGTCAGACATCTGACCCATAGAAATCTAAGATCATAAATTTCTGTTTTACGCCACTAAGTGTGTGATGATTTCTTACAGCAGTAACAGAAAAGTATTAGAGTAGATTTACAGGAAGATAAATGCAATCTCATCAACTATGGAGGAAGCTGTTGCAGCAAATAGGGTGCGGAAATCGTTTATGGGATGCAAGCAAAGGATGCAAGTGTCAGACACTGACACGATCCTGTGGCCCTTTACCCAATATATAGCCACCAAAGTAAAAGTGGCTGGTGACCAAATAGAAGAAGAGAGAAGGGTAGGGGGAAAAAAAAAGGAAGGTAATATTGACTCTGAAACTTGCCCTTGAACAAAGAGTAGCTAAAGTAAATGGAAGAAATGACAAGATAAAAGAACTGAACAGGAGATTTCAAAGAGCAGCTCAAGAAGACAAAATCAATTATTATAATGAAATGTGTGAAGACCTGGAGTTAGAAAACCAAAAGGGAAGAACACACTCAGCCTTTCTCAAGCTGAAAGTAATGAAGAAAAAATTTAACCCTGGAGTTGCAATACTGAAAGATTCTGTGGGCAAAATATTCAGTGATACAGGAAACATCAAAAGGTGGAAAGAGTACACAGAGCCATTGTACCGAAATGGATGTTCATCCATTTCAGGAGGTGGCATATGATCAAGAACTAATGGTATGGAAGGAACAGGTTGAGGCTGCACTGAAGGAACTGGGGAAGAGCAAGCCTCCAGGAATTGATGGAATACCCACTGAGATGTTTCAACAAATGAATGCCATGTTGGAGGCACTCACTCATCTATGTCAAGAAATCTGAAAGACAGCTTCCTGGCCAACTGACTGGAAGAGACCCATATTTGTACCCATTCCAAAGAGAGATGATACAACAGAATGTGGAAATGATCGAACAATATTATTTTTTTTTTTCTCTCTCTTTTTTTTTTTTTTTTT
>NW_006921848.1:189770-195223 GCF_000298275.1 Orycteropus afer afer | reverse complement strand
TCAGCAAATAGGGATAGTTTGACTTCTTCCTTACCAATATGGATGCCTTTGATTTCCCTTTCTTGCCTTATGGCCCTGGCTAGGACTTCCAGTACAATTCGAACAATATTATTAACATCACACACAAGTAAAATCTTACTGAAGATAATTCAAAAACGGTTGCAACAGTATATTGACAAAGAACTTCTAGAAATGCAAGCTAGATTCAGAAGAGGATGTGGAATGAGGAATATCATTGCTATGTCAGAGGGATTTTGGCTGAAAGCAAAGAATACCAGAAAGATGTTTACTTGTGTTTTATTGACTATGCAAAAACTGTATGGATAACAAATTAACAAATTATGGATAACATTGAGAAGAATGAGAATTCCAGAATACTTAATTGTGCTCATGAAGAACCTGTTCATAGGCCAGGAGACTGTTGTTTGAACAGACCAAAGGGATACTTCATGGTTTAAAATCAGGAAGGAAGTGCGTCAGGGTTGTATCCTTTTACCATACTTATTCAACCAGTATGCTGAGCAAATAACCCAAGAAGCTGGACTATAAGAAGAAAAACATAGCATCAGGATTGGAGGAAGACTCATTAACAACCTGCCATATGCAGATGACACAATTTTGCTTGCTGAAAGTGAGGATGACTTGAAGCATTTACTGATGAAGATTAAAGACTACAGTCTGCAGTATACATTACATCTCAACATAAAGAAAACAAAAATCCTCACAGCTGGACCAATGAGCAGCATCACAATAAACGGACAATAGATTGAATTTGTAAAAAATTTCATATTACTTGGTCCCACAATCAACACAAATGGAAGCAGCAGTCAAGACATCAGATGGCATATTGCATTGAGCAAATCTGCTGCAAAGACCTATTTCATGTGCTGAAGAGCAGAGATCTCTCTTTGAAGACTATGGTGCACCTAATCCAAGCCATGGTATTTTCAATTGCCTCATATGCACGTGAGAGGTGGACAATGAATAAGGAAGAGCAAAGAAGAGTTATGCTTTTGAATTGTGGTGTTGACAAAGAATACTGAAAGTTGCATGGAAAATCTGTCCTGGAAGAAGTGTAACCAGAATCCTCCTTGGAAGTGAGAATGACCAGACTTTGTCTCACCTACTTTGGTCATGATGTCAGAAGGGACCATTCCCTGGAGAAGGATATCATGCTTGGTAAAATGGAAAGTCAGCAAAAAAGGGGAAGGTCCTAAATGAGATGGATTGACACAGTCGCTGCAGTGATGGCCTCAGTATAGCAAGGATTGTGAGGCTGACACAGGATGGGGCAGTGTTTTGTTCTGTTGTACATAGTGTCGCTATGAGTCAGAGCCAACCCGATGGCACCTAACAACAACAACAACAGTAACAACAACATATATTGGCTTTCTCTTCACCCAGGATAAGACATGTCTACCCTCTAGTTAGTGATTTACCCTCCTTTCCCCTCCCACACCTAGTAACCTTCTAAGAATGATTCTTTCTGTGTGTAAACCTTTTCTTGACTTGTTACAGTAGTCATACTATATTGGTTCTTTTGTGATTGACTAATTTCCCTCAGCATAATGTCTTCTAAGTTCATCTATGTTATGAGGTGTTTCTCAGATTCGTTGTTATTCTTTAAGGAACAGTATTCCATTGTGTCTATGTACCATAGTTTATCCATTCATCTGTTAATGGGAATTTAGATTATTTCTATCTTTTTGCTGTTGTGAACAATGCTGAGATGAACATGGGTGTGCATATATCTGTTCATGTCATGGCTCTTATTTCTTTAGGATATATATCTAGTAGTGGGATTGCTGGATCATATGGTATTTCTATTTCCAACCTCTTAAGAATGCTCCATACTGCCTTCCATGGTGGTTGTACCATTTTACAGTACCACCAGCAGTGTATCGGGGTTTCAGTCTCTCCACACCCTTAACAGCATTTGTTGTTTTTTTGAACTTTGCTATTAATGATGATGATACTTCTTTGTTTAGTTCAATTTTTATCTCTCTCATGTGTAACGTAAACATGAAAAGGATTGTGAGGATGACATAGGACTGGGCAGTGTTTCATTCTGTTGTACATACGGTCCTTATGAATTGGAATAGATTAGACAGGATCTAACAACAACAGCAACAGTGGCTAATGATCATGAGCATTTCTTATGTCTCTGTTATCCTCCTGAATGTGTTTCTTGGTGAAATGTTTGCTCATATCCTCTGCCCATTTTTTTAAAAATTATTTTTATTGTTATTTGGGTGAAATTTTACAGAGCAAATTCATTTCCCACACAGCAGTTGATATACATTTTGTCTCATGACATTGACTGCAATTTCCCACAATGTAACAGCTTTTTTCCCACTTCCTCCCCATAGTTACCTCTTCCCAGTGTGTGTGCACTGCTGCCCGCTGAGCTGTCTCCTGGTGCATACACTGCCCTTCTATTCTCCCATGATTGATCTCTCCAAGGAGTATGTTTACCTAATGTAAATGTTAGCTCATATGCCTGTCTTTTGTTTGGATGGAAGCCACAGTAGTAGATTCAATTCCAAACATGAAGGGCAACTAGAGGCCATAGTCTCAGGGGTTTTACCAAGCTCTATCAGAGCAGCAAATCTGGTCCTTTTCTTTCTTTCTTTCTTTCTTTTTTTTGATTTTGAGTTTTGTTCCCCATTGTTCTTTCACTCTACCTCTGCCCATTTTTTTAATTGGACTGTTGTCTTTTTGCTGGTGAGGGGTTGAATTTTTCTATAAATTTTAGAGATTAGGCCCTTGTTTGATATGTCGTTGTCAATTTTTTTCCCCCTAGTCCATAGGTTCTCATTTGGTGAAGTCTTGTGATGCACATAAATGTTTAATTTTTAGAAGGTCTCAGATGTCTAGTTTGTACTCTGCTGTCTGTGCATTTTTTCTTTGATGATCTTTATGGTTTTAGATTTTACATTTAGCTCTTTGATCCATCTTGAGTTAGTTTCTGTATATGGTGTGAGGTATGGATCCTGTTTCATTTTGCTGCAAAGGGCTATCTATTTTTGCTAGTACCATTTGTTAAAAGGCTATCTCTTCCCCATTTAATGGGTTTTGGCCCTTTGTCAAAGATCAGCTGTCCATAGGTGGGTAGATTTACTTCTGGGTTCCAATTCTGTTCCATTGGTCTTTGTGTCTGTTAATGTACCAATACCATGCTGTTTTAACTACTGTGGCTGTATGGTAGGTTTTGAGATTGGGGATTGTGAGACCTCCTACTTTGTTCTTTACAAAGCAAAGTAGTGCTTTGCTTACGTGGGATCTCTTTCCTTTCCATATAAAGTTGGTAATTAGTTTTTCCATCTCTTTAAAGAATGATGATTGAATCTGGATCAGGATTGCTTTGAGTATTATCATTTTTTTACAATGTTAAGTCTTCCTATCCACGAAGTTGGCATATTCTTCTACCTCTGAAGGTTTCTTTTGGTTCCTTGTAGTACTGTTGTGTAGTTTTCTTTATATAGGTTTAAAAAAAATTTTTTTTGTTGTGATTTGGGTGAAAATTTACAGAGCAAATTCACTTTCCATACAGCAGTTCACATACACTTTGTCTCATGATGTTGACTACAATTTACCCCAATGCAACAGCTCCCTTCCTACTTCCTCCCCATAGTTACCTCTTCCCTGTGTCCATCCCTCCATGCACTCCTGACCCCTGAGCTGTCTCCCTGTGCATAAACAGCCCTTCTTTTTCCCATGATTGTTCTCTCCAAGGAGTGTATCGACCTTGGGTAAATGTTCAACTCATATGCCTGCCTGTCTTTTGTTTGGCTGGAAGCCACAGATGTGGGTTCAATTCCAGACCTGAAGGGCAGCTAGGGGCCATAGTCTCAGTGGTTCCACCAGGCTCTATCAGACCAGCAAACATGGTCCCTCCCTCCCACAAATGCTTTTGAGTTTTGTTCCACATTGTTCTCCCTCTCTATCTAGGATCTCCTCCATAGATCCCCCATCTGAGTGGTTTGACAGGGGTAGCTGGGCACCATCTGGTTCTTCTGGTCTTATAGTTGTATAGGCTGAGGATCGCATGGTGTACGGTCACGAGGACTAATAGTTTCCCTAAATCTTTGTTTTTTCTTTCATTCTTCTTTGCTCTGGATGAGAAGAGACCCATCATTGCATCTAGATGGCTGCTTGCAAGCTTTTAAGATCTCAGTCACTACTCACCAAAATAAGAGGTAGAACAATGTTTTGTGTAGTTTGTTATGCCAACTGAGCTTGATGTCCCCTGTGACTATAGTCCTGAGCCCACAGGTTCAACTACTCACTCCTTCTGGGTAGCTGGCTATGACCAAGAAAGTGACCACAGCCTTATCCCTTGTCAGCTCTACTATACCCCTGGGAATTCTTACAGAATACAAATACACTTATAGAACCATTGTCTGCCAACCCTATACATGGTCTTGGGTACACTCCCTGCTGCACAGACATATCTAATAGTTCAGCCTGCCGACCCATCTATCCACCCATATACCCATGTTTGCCTTCACTGACAATGCAGTACTGTATGTGTAAAAGGGTTCTTCTTTGTTGTCTGTACCTCCCATGTACCTCTCTATGTGTTCCTGTTTCTCAATGCCACCATATTGATCACTCACATGTAGTACATTGCCCTTCTCTTCACCCAAATCAATACTTATCTCTACTATCTAACAGTGTTCTCTACCTTCCACTCTCACTCCTGCTAACCAACAAAAAAAGTTTCCTTCCATAGATAAACCTTTCCTTGACTTTTACAATAGCAGACTAATACAGTATTTGTCCTTCTGTGATTGACTTATTTCACTCCAAGTTCATCCACGTTATGTAGTGTTTTGCAGATTCTACATTATTCTTTAAGGTTGCATAGTATTCCATTGTGTGTATATACCATAGTTTGGTTATCCATTCCTCAGTTGATGGCCACCTAGGTTGTTTCCATCTTTTGGCTATTGTAGATAGTGCTGTGATGAACATGGGTGTACATATGCCTGTTCTGGTCATGGGTCTCACTTCTTTAGGATATATACCTAGTAATGGAATGGCTGGATCAAATGGTATTTCTAATTCTAACTCTTTAAGGAATCACCATGCTGCTTTCCACAGTGCTTGTACCATTTTATAGTCCCACCAGCAGTGGACAAGAGTTCCAATCTCTCCACATCCTCATCAGCATTTGTTATTTTCTGCCTTGTTGAACTTTACTCCTAGTACTGGAGCAAGGTGGTATCTCATTGTTGTTTTGATTTGCACCTTTCTAATGGCTAATGATCATGAACATTTCTTGATATGTTTGTTGGCTGCCTGAACATCCTCCTTGGTGAAGTGTCTATTCATGTCTTCTGCCCATTTTTAAATTGGATTATTTGTCTTTTTGTTATTGAGATGTTGGAGTTTTCTTTAAATTCTAGACATAAGTCCCTTGTCAGATATGTCATTGCCAAATATTTTTT
>NW_006921848.1:167328-168471 GCF_000298275.1 Orycteropus afer afer | reverse complement strand
GTTTGATATTAACATAATGTCATCAATGTAATGTATCACCATACTTGAAATCTGTACCAAGTCCAAGTCTCTCCTAACCAAGCCATGACAGTAAGCTGATGAGTTCAAATAACCCTGTGGCAAAACTCTGAAGGTGTACTGAGAGCCTTCCCATGTGAAAGCAAACTGTGACTGACTCTTTTCCAAGATTGGTATAGAGGAAAAGGCATTTGCAAGATCAATCACTGAGTACCAGTCTCCTTTGGCCTGTTGTATTTTCTGCACCACCGATACCATGTCTGGAACAGCTGAAGCCACAGGTGGCACTACTTTATTTAGGCCTTGGTAGTCTACTGTCAGTCTCCATGAGCCATCTGCCTTTCTCACAGGCCATATAGAGTTGTTATACAGAAAATTTGTTGGCACCAACACTCCAGCCTTCAACATGTCTTTAATCAAAGCACTGATTTCCTTCTGTCCACCAGGTATCCTATATTGTTTCAAGTTAACAACCTGAGTGGGCTTGGGCAATTCCAATGGTTCCCATTTAGCATGTCCAATCAATACTGGCCTAAGGGCACACTTACACGCCTTCAGTTTTACAATATCAGGTAGAGGGAGATGTTTCCAATTAGACATAATATCCATACCAATAATACATTCAGGTAAAGGAGACGCAACTACTTCATACAACATCTGTTTAAATCTTCCAATTCTCATCCAAACTTTCACTTTAGTCCCATCAACTGTTGCATCCCCATATCCCCCTGGTCTAACCTTAGGCCCCTTCAACATTTCATTGACAGGCTTTGGGATGACGGTACATTGGGCTCTGGTGTCCAGGAGTCCCAAGAAGGTCTCTTCCCCACCCCCAGGCCATTTTACCCATACATTTACATATGGCCTCAGGTCCCCTGCTGGGGGCTGGACTAGAAGACCCTGGTCCCCATGTCAGTCTCTGGCTTCATCAGTTAGCTGAGTCTCTGCTTCAACTAGTCCCAGGTGAGAGTTCCTATTATTAAATTCCTCCTGAGTGGAGTGAATAGAACGAACTTGTCTAGGCCTCCTTAAGGTGGAAGGACCAGAAGGAGTTTCCATTGGTCCACCCAACCTCCTGTAGTGCTGCATCAGCACCCTTGTCTCTACTCCATCAATGTCTGCTAT
>NW_006921848.1:152780-166773 GCF_000298275.1 Orycteropus afer afer | reverse complement strand
CAAGGTTATGCTGCCCTGTAAATGGATCTTGGATTAACATTTGTGCCTGTTCCATAGCGAGCTGTGGGTCTTGCATCAATCCAAACATACTCTTCCACTCAGCAGTATTCAAAACTAAAGACACTGCCCCTAAATTAGTCACTCTCACAAGCCATTTTAGTAAAGGTTCCTCGGGAGGCTGACGATACCTATCTACAAACTGAAGCAGCTCTTTCACACTGTACCCTTTGCTTTCAATAGTTTCTTGGCTTTGCCCGTTCCCTTCCTGGACTATGTTTTTGGTAACCAGTGGTCTTACCGGTACTGCCTGTTCTGACACAATTTTTCCTTTCTGGGTAGGCCCTGAAACTAGGGGTCATAGCTTTAATTAGACTGAATCTGAGCTCAATTTAGTGCTACAACCCTGCTCTACATTCTTTTCCCCTGCCATTGCAGCTATGGCTGATAACAGCAACCAAGGAATCATAAGTCTAGCCCTTTCCTCGTCATTCTGTATTTCCATATACATACAATTAGCCATTTCCTCAGGAGTTAGATCCATCTCTCCTAAATCCCATGAATAGCTTTTGCCTTGGGTGACCAATCCCAACAAAAAAGCTGCTTTAATCCATGGGTTTCTTTTATCCCATCCAGAAGCCAAAGGTTTCTTACTTTCCCGTTTATCTCCTTTCTCCCAAAACCACATATTGCAGTGAGTCTAGGCCGTTGCAGCAAATCCCACCATTCTGACACCAATTGCTTGAACAATTTCTCTTAGATCAGCACGAGGCCTGTCCCCATGAGGCGGAAGTTAAAGATGTCCCAAATGTCCAAACTATCATACCACTCCATCATTTCAGACATTAACTCCTCCTCCTCCTCCTCCCAGTAATTTCCCCAGTCTTAGGGTTCTGTATTTCGCTATAATGCCTCACAAAACTCACAGACACCCAAGGGTTCGTCTCACGTAGTAGTGGTGGAGGCTGGCAGGCTGGCGAGTGCCGGGTCCGTGAGTAGGGCTGGCGGATCCTCCCAACTCTTGGGGTTTGATGAACCTCAATCAGCAGATCAGATGACGGCTGCTGTCCCAAATCCAGGGATGATCCAAGTCACAAAGCCGGAGAAAGAGGAGAGCGAATCTTCCCAGGAGATTCCTAGGTATACCCTCAGGGAAGGTAAGAGTGGTGATTTGAATTATACCCTCCAGCAAGGCAGGACTCAAGATACATTCCACCTGTGTTGCCCCAACAGCATTAGCCTAAATTCCATCACCGAGAGTCGCTTGCCAGTCATTATAGGGAATGATTACTACCAGTTGCCCAGCCAAGGTGATACCTGACCTTAACTACCACACCACCCCAAATAGGCATGGATAATGGGATTTACAAAACATCACAGAATGGAGGACAATGGCTAGAAGGGCCACATCAAGCAATTCACTGCAGGTGGTGAGTGTATAAGTGCTGTCAACTAGTGAATAGAAGAGCACAGCACAGTACCCTGCCTGTATAGATAACATAGAAACAAAACAACTTAAAATTGTGGGCAAATTACTCCAAGATATAATCACCAATTAAATATAAACATAAAAACATCATGATGTCTTAGAGACAGCAGACCATCACAGTCCACACAAAGAAGCAAGATAAAGCAGGAGAAACAAGGGACCAGGATACAGATCCAAAACACATCCCTGAGGAAGATGTAGCATTGGAACTCCCTGATAAGGAATTTAAAAGAATTATATTTAGGTATCTTCAAAGGATTGAGAGACAGAACAAGGAAAACACAGACAAAACCTTAGAAGAATTTTGGAAGAAAATACAAGAACAAAATGACAAAATAAATGAAAAATTTGAAATGATTCTAAATCCACAGATAGAAATCCAGAAGATTAATACTAAATTGTCAGAAATAGTAACCCATTGAAAGAGCAAAGGAGTAGAATCGATGCAATGGAAGACAGAATTAATGAGATTGGAGACAAATACCCGAATACCTCTTTGGAAAGGGATCAATCAGAAGAAAGATCAAAACAAAATGAAGACAGCCTAAGGTTTATGTGGGAGACCATCAAAAGGAATAACCTACATGTCATTGGAATTTCAGAACTGGAAGAGAAAAATAAAACCACTGAGAAAATTGTCCAAGATTTGTTGGAGGAGAACTTCCCTGATTTAATGAAAGATGAGAATATATATCCATTCAGGAAGTCCAATGAACCCCAAATAGGGTAGACCCCAAAAGAAAATCACCAAGACATATCATCATCAAACTCATCAAAACCAGAGACAAAGATAGAATACTGAAAGCAGCACGGGAAAAACAAAAATTTACTTACAAAGGACAAACAGTAATAATAAGCTCTGATTTCTCAGCAGAAACCATGCAAGTGAGAAAGCAATGAGATAGTATATATAAAACCCTGAAAGACAAAATTTTTCAACCAAAAATTATATACCTGACAAAATTATCCCTCAAATATGTTGGTGAAATTAGGAGATTTCAGATAAGCAGAAACTAAGAGAATTTGTTAAAAGCAGACCAACCTTACAGAGATACTAAAGGAAGTCCTTTGAACAGAGAACCAAAAACAGCATACAACAACCGACCATTCATAAACAAGATGACATAACCCAGAAACCACAGCTATGAACACATCCAAAGTAAAATAAGCTTACAAGATTGTAAACAGGGAACCAGAAGCATCAATTGGCAAATGAGGACAACTACAAAACAAAAAAGAGGGATAATAGTGTGTAGCTACAGAACTTCTAAATGGTGAGGAAGTCAAGAGAGTTACAAGATACAATGATCTGTTCTAACCTCAGGGAGAAAATTATAAATCACAGGGTAACCTCAAAGATAAATGATAAACCTTCATATCACAATACAAAAGAGGACAAGCAAAAATACTCAGCAGATACTAAAACAACAGGAACAAAGGAAATGGTAACACAATTCATAACCATAATGAGTTCAGCACAAAAAATAATATGGAAGAAAGAAAGAAACCAGGGACACCATGCAAAACCACATAACAAAATGACAGCAACCAATTCATACTTGTCAATAATTACACTGACTGTTAATGGATTAAATGCATCACTCAAGAGACAGAGAGTTGCAGATGGCATAAGAAAACAAAACCCATCAATATGCTTTCTACAAGAGACACACCTTAGAGACAAAGGCAAAAACTGACTAAAAATCAAAGGTTGGAAAAAGATACATCAAGCAAATAGCAACCGTAAAAGAGTAAGAGTGGCAATATTAATTTCTGATCAAATTGACTTTAAGACAAAACCACCATATGAGACAAGGAAAGATATAATGATTAAAGGATCAATTGAACAAGTAGATATAACCACAATAAATATCTATGGTCTCAATGAAAAAACCCCAAAATACACAAGTCAGACGTTAAAAGAGTTGAAATGTCAAATAGATGACTCCACAGTCATAGTGGGAGACTTTAATATACCACTTTCAATGAAAGGTAGAACAACTGGAAAGAAAATCAACAAAGATGCAGAAGAGCTAAACAATACAATCCAGTAGTAAATTACTCAGTATGGCTTTTCTACCCATAAGTCATTGTAAACTCAGTGGTGGAATGAGCAACTGAGGAGCTCCTGAGTGTAAATGCTATCAACCTGGGTTATTTCTGTTGGGCGTGGCACAACACAATGTTATGGGAGGCTCTTTCTCAGGTGCTTAGCGTTCTGATGCTATGATTGGCTAGTTTGGCCACTGCCAAGCTCAAAAGGAGGCCTCCTAGAGTCAGAATTCTCTCTCTCTGACTGCTGGTTGAAGAAGACATGCTGCTGAAAGAGACATGCGCTCCTGAGACACGCGTTGCTGGGAAAGAGACGCAAGAGACATGCATTGCTGAGTGAGACACCAAGGGACCAGCACTGTTGGGAAAGAGACTGTGAGAGAATGTTGGCTGAGGGACGGTGAACTGGGAGAGAGACTGAGCATTTTTCCTGAACTTGAATTGTAGCCTGTGGTGCTTCCCTAATAAACCCCATAATCTGTGAGCTCTGTGTGGCCACTGCAGCAAATTATCAAACCCAGGAGAGAGGTGGTGGGTGCTTTGGGGGGAACAGTTGGAGAAAGGGCTGGAGGGAGGCAGCATGTCTGGCCTAGCAGGAATAGGCCTTGGGCTATTGATGGTGATTCTGTCTTCCTCTTGTGGGATTAGAGAAGGTCAGAACATGTGGCCTCCTTGCCGTTTTTGTACCACCTGTCTCCTTTCCTTTGTCAGCCTCTTGCATGTCCTTGCTGACCCTGGCAAATAGAGCCTGTTCTTAGGTCCCTGGAATACGAATGAGAATGCTATCACTTTAAAATCCAAAATGGTTGCCACTTGTAAACATTCAAAATGGCTGTGCCCCCATCACTTTAAATATCCAAAATGGCTGCCACTTGTAAACATTCAAAATGGCTGTGCCCTCAGTCACTTTAAATATCCAAAATGGCTGCCACATGTAAATAATCAAAATGGCTGCACCCTCCGGACAGCAGAAAGTCCAAAGCTCAGGTTGTCTCCCTCCTTGCTGTTTCCCTTCCTAGTCATAGGCCACCAGAGCAGTTGTTCCTGAAGCCCTTGGTGACCGGGACTGATCTTTAGGTCAATTCTCATGTCCCAGTACCACTTGGGAATATTCAGGCTGTTGGTCTGGTCAGAGTAGCTGACAGTCTGCAGCTCTGACCGTCTCTGTACTCACTATTTTCATTCAGGTTTATTCACTAGTTGGTGCCTAACCCACTTCTGTATAGTTCCTTTCAAAGCTCAGGGTTCCAGGATTATCTTCTGTATCTCTGTCAATTGGTTTTTCTTTTCTTTGTTAAAGAGGGTCTGTGTCGCTTGTCTGCCTATTCCTCAATCTTACTGAAAGTCAAGTCTTTTTATTTTTAATCAGAAATTAATATTGCCATGCCTGCTTTTTTTTGGTTGCTATTTGCTTGATATGTGTTTTTCCATCCTTTGATGTTTTAGCTCATTTTTATCTTTGTGTCTAAGGTGTGTCTCTTGCCAACAGCACATTGATGAGCCATGTTTTCTTATCAATTCTGCTACTTTCCATCTCTTGACTGGTGCATTTAACCCATTTACATTCACTGCAATTATCTATAGGCATGGATTTACTGCTGACATTTTGCTGCCCCCTCCTTTTTTTTGTTGTGGTGTGGATGATTTCTCTGTTCAATATGTTTTTCTGTGATGAATTCATTTTGTTTATGTTTTTTTTTTTTTCATCATTTCCTTCGTTGTTATTGTTTTAGTATTTACTGAGACTTTATTCTTTTTTTTTTTATTTTGGTGAGAAGATTTATTACTTTTCTTTGATGTTACTCTGTAATTTTTTATTATCATCCAAAGTTTAAAGCAGTCTGTTCTATCTTTATATCATCTTGGCTTCCTCTCCATTTGGAAGTTCTTTAACTACATCATTTATTTCCTCTTTTTGCTTTTTAGCGATCATTGTTTACAAATTGACATCTCTGCCTCCCTATTTTCAGTCTTGTAGATTTATTTTTGATACTTTTATGTTGTTGTTGTTGTTATGTGCTGTCAAGTTGGACCCGACTCATAGCGATCCCTCCTTGGGTTTCCGAGGTGGTATCACTATGGAAGTAGATTGCCCAACCTTCCTTCCAAGGAGTGGCTGGTGGGTTTGAACTGCCAGCCTTCTGGTTAGCAGTCAAGTGCCTTAGGCACCATGCTACCAGAGCTCCCCTGATACTTTTATATCTGGGTTGATTTCCAGGTGATATTATCATGTATCTTAATCTCTAGTTGTTTGACATTGTTCTCTGTTTGAAGGAATCTTTTTAGCATTTCTTGTGAAGTTGGTCTTTTTTTTTGAAAATTTCCTTAGTTTCTGTTTATATGGGAATGTTCTAACTTCACTGTTATATTTGAGAGACAATTTTGCTGGATATATAATTCTTGATTGGCAGTTTTTTTTTTTCTTTCTTCTTTCAGAGATCTCTCTCTCTCTCTCTCTCTCTCTCTATCTATGTATCTACCATCTATCTATCTATATCATCCATTGCTTTCTTCCCTGCATGGCTTCTGCTGAGAAATCAGAGCTTAGCTTTATTGGTTCTCTTTTGTCAGTGACTTTACATTTTTCCTGACCTGCTTTCAGTATTCTTTCTTTGTCTTTGGTTTTGAAAACTTTGATTATGATATGTCTCGGTGATTTTCTTTTGGAATCTAACCTGTTTGGGGTTTGTTGAGCTTCTTGAACACACATCTTCTCATCTTTCATGATATCAGAGAAGTTTACTTCCAACAAATCTTTGACAATTTTTTTTTTTGTCTTCTTGTTTTGGAATTCTGATCACATGCAAGTTATTCCTCTTGATGGTGTCTCACATGGTTATTAGCCTTTCTTCTTTCTTTTAAATTTTGATTGTGATTTGGGTGAAAGTTTACAGAGCAAATTCACTTTCCATATAACAGCTCACATACACTTTGTCACATGACATTGACTACAATTTCCCACAATGTAACAGCTCCCTCCCACTTCCTCCCCATAGTTGCCTCTTCCCTGTGACCTTCCCTCTCATGCACTCCTGCCCCCTGAGCTGACTCCCTGTGCATACACAGCCCTTCTATTCTCCCATGATCAATCTCTCCAAGGAGTGTATCTATCTAATGCAAGTGTTTAGCTCTATGCCTGTTTTTTGTTTGGCTGGAAGCCACAGGAGTGGGTTCAGTTCCAGACCTGAAGGGCAGCCAAGGGCCATAGTCTCACTAGTTCCGCCAGGTGTAATCAGACCAGCAAACCTGGTCCTTTTTTTTTTTTTTCTTCCAAATGATTTTGGGTTTTGTTCCACATTGTTCTCCCTCTCTATCCAGGATCTCGTACAGCGATCCCCCTCTGAGTAGTTGACAGTGGTAGTCAGGCACCATCTAGTTCTTCTGGTCTCATAATCATATAGGCTGAGGATTGCAGTTGCTTGTACTAATTGTTTCCATGCATCTTTGGTTTTCTTCATTTTTCTTTGCTCTGGACAAAGAGAGACCCGTCGTTGCATCTAGATGGCTGCTTGCAAGCTTTTAAGATCCCAGTTGCTACTCGCCAAAGTAGGATGTGGAACAATGTTTTGAGTAGTATGTTATGCCAATTGAGCTTGCTGTCCCCTGTTATCATGGTCCTGAGCCCACAGGTCCAACTACTTGCTCCCTCTGAGTAGCTGGCTGTGGCCAAGAAGTGACTACAGCCTTACCCCTTGTCAGCTCTACTATATACCTGGGAATTCTTATAGAACATACAGATATGCTTGTAGAAACATTGTCTATCAACCCTATACATGGTCTTGGGCACACTCCCCCCTGCATAGACATACCTAGTAGTTCAGCAATTATTAAGTTTTCTTAATTTTTTTGTTCTTTTTTTCATGACTGTTCCTCTCACAGATTAGTGTTGAAGGATTTGTCTTCAATCTCATTAATTATGTGTTCCATTGATTCAATTCTATTCCTTTGTCCTGCCAATGGGTTATTTGTTTATGAAATTTTAGTATTGGTCTGGATTTCTACTTACTGTTTTTGTATGGTTTCTAATTATTTTGTCAATTTGTTTTTGTATTTTTTTTTAAATTCTTCTAGATCTTGTAGGTGTTTTCCTTGATTTTGTTTGTGGTTTTCCCTAACTTTCTCTCAGTCTATTGAAAGTTCCTAAATATAATTATTTTGAGTTACTTATCAGGTAGTCCAATAGCAATTCCTCCTCTGGAACATTTTCTGGCCCTGTATTTTGGTCACTTGTTTGAACCATCTTGTCTTTTTCTCTCTGTGTGAATTGAAATTGTCAGTTGTCTGTAAGACATTGTAGTGTTATTATATTAGTTTTATCATATGCTGGTTTGCTTCACCATATTTATTTATTTATTTTTTGTTGTTCTATTTTAATATATCTGGGCAACATGGCATGCATGTTATTCTGTTCACTAATTTAGCAGTACTAGGGCACTCCCCACCTGTTTCCAGGTGGATTTCATAGCAGGTGGGTGTGTGACCATGAGTGTCTGATTGGCAGAGCAACTGAGGGCAGCCTAGGTGAGCATTGTCCACCATCTGTCATTGATCCAGAGGTGTTGGAGTGGGTGGTGGCACATACCCTCTGGGTGGGGCAGCAGGTATAAGTGGGCAGGGTCACTGGCATCCAATTCTTGGGGAAGAGAGAAAAAAATGGGGGGAGGTGAGAGGGGTAAAAAAGGAAAAGATAAAGCAAGGAGGGGGGACGAAGGGAGATCTAAGAGGAAAAAAAAAAAAGGAAAAAAAGGAGAAAAAAAGAGAAAAGGAAGAAAAACAACAACAAAAAGAAATAAAAAAACAAATGCAGTACTGTTTTTTGTACAAGGGCAAGTGGTAGCCACCAAATATAGCTGTGGTGGAAATGTGGAACTTACTTCACAGGAGAATGCATTGCTGAATATGGAGGGTATTCAGAGACAGTACTACTGAATGTGGAGGTGGTGGTGGGTTTTTTAGGCTGGGTTCTCTAGAGAAGCAAAACCCGTGAAGCTTACACACACACACATACATATATAGAAAGAAATTTATCTGAAGGAAATGGTTCACACAATTGTAGTGGCTGCCAGTTCCCAGGTCTATGGATCAAATGGGAGCTCTGATAGGGTAGTGCCTAAGGCACTTGACTGCTAATCAGAAGGCTGGTAGTTCAAACCCACCAGCCACTCCTCGGAAGGAAGATGGGGCAATCTACTTCCATAGTGATACTGCCTCGGAAACCCAAGGAGGGGTCGCTATGAGTTGGGTCTGACTCGACGGCACAAACAACAACAACAACATGGATCAAATGTCAAGCTGGAGGCTTCTTCTGACTCACACAGCTGCAGGGACTGAGAACTCAAGATTGGCAGGCAGTATAGCAAGCAGCTGGCTTCAGAGCTGATGACTCCAATATAGGCAGGTAAAATGGCAGACTGTTGGCTCACAGGCTGTGAGGGCAACAATCCCAAGATTGGCAATCAACAGAGCAGGCCACTGGAACTGGAGATGATGATGACCCAAATGCAGGATCCAAAACAAGTGAAAAGCCAGAGACCTTTCCAAAGCTTTTCTGTATATACTACAAGAAGGCCACACCCCAAAGGAAACTCTCTTTCAAGTGGTTGATACTCATAGCATCATGGAAGTGATTACATTTTATAATATCTTATCATGAGGAATAACTACATCATAACTGCTAAGCCATTTAGAATCATGGGCCAGCCAAGTTGACACACAACTTTAACCACCACAGGGGGTGAAGTAATCTCTCAGTTGGATGATGAAGAAGAAGGAGTAGGAGGAGGAGGGAGCGGGGAAGAAGAAGGAGGAGAAGAAGAAGAGGAAGGAGGAGGAGAGGGATGTGGAAGTCAAAGAATAAAAAAGAGAAAATAATGAGGGCAGAGGGAAGGACTGAGAAGGAAACAAAGTAAAAGAAAAAAAGAGGAAAAAAAAAAAAAAAAACTGGAGCAAATGTTAGTTGCCAAACACAGCTGCAGCAGTCACACAAAGCTCACTCTTGAAAAGTGCACACAGCCATCCACAGAGGGGTGGGGGCAGGTGCTGCTGACCATGGTGGGGGGGTGGGATCAAAAAGAAAAGGAAGTAAGTTTTGACTGAGATTTCCCTGAATACCGGTAGCTTCAAAACAAAACACCTGTCTCAGATTTTGTGGATTGGCTCTGTGCTGTGCTACTCTTTTAACAGCCAGCTAGGTCATTTACAAGGCTCCTCAGCTTTCACTGAGCCTATGGATCAACAGTGGTGAAAGCTTGCAGTCTTCTTGTTCTTTTTTTGGAGCATGCCTCCTGTCCTGGGCAAATGAATGACTTTCTAAATTCCTGAGGACATACAAGCACTTTTGAATACCCTAATTTCACAAAAGTGACCTCTTGAATGTCTCAATGTTTTGCTCATATGACTGAATTTTTTGATCACCTTACAATGATTACCAACAATGCCCTCATCTTTTTCACCCTGAGTGGACTCTGAGTTAGAGGAAACAGAGAGAAGTGTCTGTGTCAGTCCTTCAAGCAGCCCCCATACGGGATGGGACAGACATATAGAGTAATTTGCAAATGAGCTTTTCGCCGTTACTTCTGGAACAAAAGGCCAGGTGGGTCCCACATTGGGCATGTATGTTGTGGGCTTCAAGTTTACCATCAAGCCAGGGAGGGTTGGGACAATGGCAAATAAAAAAGCCACAATACTTCCTTACCTTTTTGAAGTCATTTATTCTTGATTCATCATTCACTTGGTTGCTATAAACCTTTGACTAATTTCTGAGTTCTCACATAGTTTGATCTGAGAATTTCTCGTTGTTTTTTTTCTGTTTCTTGGAGGAATGAGAGTTTGGAGTTGTCCATTCTGCCATTTTGCATAATCAATCTACACTGATTATTGTTTTACCTTAAAATAAATGTTACAAAGTTTTACCATGTCCCATTAATAAACTGTACCTCAGGGATTCATGGGTTGGGGGTTCCAAGGGATGAGGACTTCAGTGGCTTCACATCAAGGGGTCAGTGGGATGACTTTTGGAGAAAGTTGAAGGAGGAAGTTGGATTACCCTGGAGTCCTCCCACCCACAGAAATGCGAGGTAATTTTTTCCTGTTCTTCTGAAGGAGATTTTTCCTGAGGTTGATTTAAACACACAGTAGCACCCCCTGCTTTAATATACGTCTACATTGTGTTGGGTTCTTCCCCTTTCCAGCATTTAGCTGACCATTTATAGGGATAAGCCAGGTCCATATTGTTTAGTGAAAAATCCCCTTGCCCTGGAGGAGGGCTAATAATAGTAAAACTATCTAAAGCAGAACTGAAACCTGGATAACATGGTCCCTGAGCAAGCACATGACATACCCACTGTGATATTCAGCTTCATGGAACCATCAAAGCAAAATCAAAAACCAGTCCAGGCTTGGATAATGAGGCTTGACTCAGAATAAAAACCTCTGCAAGGGGGAAAGGGACTATGACAATACTGGAGGGGTTCATTGTAATGAGAAAAATGCTTTGACCATAAGATCAGCAAGTATGTTAAGAGTTCGCCAAGAAAGATTTTTCTTTCATAGTGATGGGAGGAAATAAAGCTACAAAAAACCAAGATGGGAGCAGTGAGATGGGAGAAAGGGTGATATGACTGGATAATAAATAAGACAATGTTTTATGCTGAGATGGTCTATTTTCCAAGAGGTAGTACGTAGGGTAGTATGTTGATTTAGGCTAAGAGGGGGCCATTGTTCAGGGACTGATGGGAAGGAGGGAAGCTTTACCAGAGTTTGGTTAACAGACATTTTATTTCTGATTCATCAGTTAGAATAAGCATTTCTTTTAACCAAGAGTAGACAATTGGTATGCATGGACTTTTGATAGGTGAACAAGGGGCATTCATGAGTCTTACGTAAGTCTCATGAGAAGGGTACTTACTTTCCATAAGCCATTTCCCTGAACACAAAGGTGGGGAGTTGACTTTCACTATTGTTATTTTCCCTGCTTGGAGAGTTTTGGTAAAATTCAACATGATTGGAATGATGGAAGAGTGGCAGCCATTTAACTGCATTCAGTACTCACAGGAGTGAGTGCCCAGTGAGTCTCAAGACAACAAGGTTTGGGTCTTGAGCTAAAAACTCTCATAGCTGATAGCAGGACAAGAGATAATGAAATGTTGCTGTCTTCTCATAATGCCAGTGGCCAAGTTAAGTGCCAGAAGCTCCCTGATTGAGGAGAAGATTCTGATGCTGGAGTTTGAGCTGAGGTTATAAGGACAAGGAGTCAGCCTGGCAGCTGGACAAAGATGGGCTCCCAAATTGAGAGCCAGACTGAGGGTGAGCATGCTGCCTGTGCTGCAGAGCCTTCTGAGAGAAAGGAAAAGATCAGGCTCTGAGTGAGAGAGCTGGCAAGGTGGGTACAGGAAGACTTGAGGAGGGCCTTTGAGCTCTGGAGCCACCGGCACTTCATAAGTTGGCAGTGGAAACCCATGGAAGGGAATTAATCAGGGGAGCTACTTAGTCAACTCATCTCTGAAGACCCCTCAGGCTGCTATGCTGAGGATGGCTCTGAGTGTGGGGAGGTAAGTCTGAAGACAAAGAGACTCTTTAAAAGTCCAGTGCAGGAGTTCGGCTGAGAGACTGGGGTTTTACTAGAATAGGAGAAGGCACGAAAGGGACAGAAGAGTATGCAAGAGGTACAATCAGCAAGACTTAGTGATGATTGGATGTGGGGAAAAAGGAGGACACAGTATTTCACTGGTGTTTTGCTTTGGGATAGGTAGGATTTAGAGTGAATGAGCTCATAATAGAAAATTATTTGAAAAATAATTTAAACCCTATACACAGGGCAAAAAAACAAAACCAAACTGAACCAAATCAAACAAAAAAAATTCCAAAAAAACCTGTTGCCTTTGAGTTGGCAGTAATCCTGAACGATCCTGATGGCACAGACAGCTTGGAGATTCCTGAGTGGTGGTAGGACTGAAGAGTTAACCTAAAAATCAGCCCTGCTAGCCAGGGACTGCACAGAGGATTGCTCTGGTGGCTGGGGAATAATGGAGAAGGTGAAGAGAAAGGTGTGCTGAGCTATGGACTTTTGCTGGTCCAGAGGGCACCACCATTTTGAAGGTTTAAAAGTGGCTTGACTATTTTGGGTATTTAAAGAGACAGTGCTTTCCCAGATTCTTGGGGCTTAAGAACACATTCTGCTTTCCAGCAACCCCAAGGACACTCCAGACCTGCAAGACTGAAAAGGTACCACATTCTTCTTGTTACTCTTATATCCCACACCCGCTTGGTGAATGGAGGTGTGGCCATCCCCCACTCCCACCTACCTTCTGGGCCCAGAGGAACTCCATCACAGTCTGTGTGCTCAGAAAGAGCCTAGGCGCCCTGCCCTGTTCTCCACTGAATTTTTTTTTTTTTTTTTCTGTTTTCATTTTCCTTTTTCTGGTGATTAGTTTGCTTGTATTTGTCTGTTTTAAAACAACTATTATTGTTAATACTTTTGTCCTTTTTACTATTATTCTTAATCTTCCCATCTGAGGTCCTAGTTTTTAGCATTTTTTCTTTTCCCTGTTACTGGTGAATTGTTTTTTTTTTTTAAATTTAAGTGTTGTGTTTTGTTGTTTTTCTTTTTTCCCCCTTTTTTCTCATGGTTAACCCCAATCCTTGTTTTTCTTTTTGCATTTTTACCATTTTTTTCCTTCATTATTCTCCTTCTCTACTTTTTTTTTTTTTTTTTGTCTTAGTACCCTATCCCCAGATATTACAGGTTTCCTTGTTTTTTCTTTTTCTTTTCCCCTTTTTTCTTTTTTTTGGTTACTGTTCCTGTGTGATTACATAGTGTGTTTTTCATCCATGGACTTGTAGTTTTTTGATGGTTATTCAATTGTAATTTGTGTCTAACTGAGTGGGAGACAACAACAGTCCCCCTAAGACACAGCTACACCCACACCTCCTGCAACTGCACTTACTGAGCAACTGCCACTACCTCCTTCTCCACCAATGAGCCAATGATAAAAAGTAACAAAGAAGAACCTGAATCACCCTTGGCTGCTCTTCACAAACAGTTAACAGAGATCTAAATACAACAACCCCACGATGCCTCGGAAACAACAGATCATCACAGTCCACACAAAGAAGCAGGATAAAGTGGTAGAAACAAGGGAGCAGGATACAGACCTAGAACACATCCCTGAGGAAGAAGCAGCATTAGAACTCTCTGGCAAAGAATTCAAAAGAATTATATTTAGGTATCTTCAAAGGACTGAGAGACAGACCAAAGAAAACACAGAAAAAAACCCTAGAAGAATTTTGGAAGAAAAAACAAGAACAAAATGACAAAATAAATGAAAAAGTAGAAATGATTCTAAATCTACAGTCAGAAATCCAGAATGTTAATACTAAATTGTCAGAAATAGATAACACATTGGAAGGGCAAAGGAGAAGAATTGATGCGATGGAAGACAAAATTAAGGAGATGGA
>NW_006921848.1:143697-150131 GCF_000298275.1 Orycteropus afer afer | reverse complement strand
GAACCACTGAGACTATGGCCCCTAGCTGCCCTTCAGATCTGGAATTGAACCCACTCCTGTGGTTTCCAGTCAAACAAAAGACAGTCATAATGAGCTGAACATTTACCACAAGTAGATACACTCCTTGGAGAGAACAGTCATGGGAGAAAGAAGGGCTGCTTATGCACAGGGAGACAGCTCAGGGGGCAGGAGTGCATGGAGGAATGGACACAGGCAAGAGGTAAAACAACAAAAAAAAAAAAAACCTATGGGGAAGAAGTGGGAGGGGAGCTGTTGTGTTGCATTGTGGTAAACTGTGGTCAATGTCATGAGACAAAGTATATGTAAACCGCTGTATGGAAAGTGAATTTGCTCTGTAAACCTTCACCCAAAGCACAATAACAGAAAAAAGAAAGAAAAGAAAATAACAAATGCTGGCGAGGATGTGGAGAGACTGGGACTCTCATCCACTGCTGGTGGGACTGTAAAATGGTACAAGCACTGTGGAAAGCAGTATGACAATTCCTTAAAAATTTGGAAATAGAAATACCATTTGACCCAGCCATTCCATTACTAGGTATATATCCTAAAGAAGTGAGAGCCATGACAAGAACAGATATATGCATATCCATGTTCATCACAGCACTATTTGCAATAGCCAGAAGATGGAAACAACCTAGGTGTCCATCACCTGAGGAATGGATAACTAAACTATGGTACATACACACAACAGAATACTATGCAACCCTAAAGAAAAATGTAGAATCTTCCAGACAGTGCATAATGTGGATGAACTTGGAGGATGTTATGCTGAGTGAAATAAGTCAATCACAGAAGGAGAAATACTGTATTAGTCTTTTATTGTAAAAGTCAAGGAAAGGTTTATCTATAGAAGGAAATTTTCTTTGTTGGTTTCCAGGGGTGGGAGGGGAGGGGAGGGAACACTATTAGATAAGTAGAGATAAGTATTGATTTGGGTGAAGAGAAGGGCAATGTACCAAATGTGAGTGATCAACATGGTGGCATTGTGGAAGAGGAAGAGACAGAGAGGTACATGGGAGGTACAGACAACAAAGATGAACCCTTTTGCACATACAGTACTGCATTGTCAGTGAAGGCAAACATGGTCTACTGGTGGATAGATGGGTGAACAGGCTGAACTATTAGGTATGTCTATGAAGTGGGGAGTATACCCAAGACCATGTATAGGGTTGGCAGGCAATGGTTTTACAAGAGTATTTATATATTCTATAAGAATTTCCAGGGGTATAGTAGAGCTGACAAGGGATAATGTTGTAGTCACTTCTTGGTCACAGCCCAGAAGGAGTGAGTAGTTGAACCTGTGGGCTCAGAACCATAGTCACAGGGAACGTCAAGCTCAATTGACATAACATACTACACAAAACATTGTTCTACCTCCTACTGTGGCAAGTAGCAACTGGGATCTTAAAAGCTTGCAAAGCAGCCATCTAGATGCATTGATGGGTCTCTCCTTGTCCAGAGCAAAGAAGAATGAAGAAAACCAAAGATTCATGTAAACAAATAGTCCTAGTGACTAGTACACCATGCGATCCTCAGCCTGTATGACTATGAGACCAGAAGAACTAGATGGTGCCCAGCTACCACTGTCAACCATTCAGAAGGGAATCTATTTGGGGAGATCCTGGATAGAGAGGGAGAACAATGTGGAACAAAACTCAAAATCATTTGGCAAAAAAAAAGGGGACCAGGTTTGCTGGTCTGATAGAGCCTGATGGAACCACTGAGACTATGGCCCCTAGATCCCCTTCAGGTCTGGAATTGAACCCACACCGTGGCTTCCAGCCAAGCAAAAGACAGGCATATGAGATGAACATGTACCTGATGTAGATACAGTCCTTGGAGAGAACAATCATGGGAAAAAGAAGGGCTGTTTATGCACAGGGAGACAGCTCAGGGGGCAGGAGTGCATGGAGGGATAGAAACAGGGAAGAGATAACTATCAGGAGGAAGTGGGAGTGGAGTTGTTGCATTGGGGTAAATTGTAGTCAATGTCATGAGACAAAATGTGTGTGAACTGCTGTATGGATAGTGAACTTGCTCTGTAAACTTCCACCCAAATCACAATCAAAAAAGAAAAAAAGAAGAGTTTAATATTGAAAGTTTATTAAGAACTTCTTCAACTCAAGAACAAAAAGGCAAACACCCTAGGTTAAAAGTAGGCAGAAACCATGAGCATGTATAAGGTTGGCAGCCAATGTTTCTACAAGTATTTGTATGTTGAGGAGTTCTGGTAGCATGGTTCCTAAGGCATTTGACTGCTAAACAGAAGGCTGGCAATTCAAACCCATCAGCCACTCCTCTGAAGGAAGATTTGGCAATCTACTTCTGTAGTGATACTGCCTTGGAAACCCAAGGAGGCGCTGCTATGAGTCAGATCCAACTAGACAGTAGTGAATTTAGTTTTTTGGTTTGTGTTTGTATGTTGTGTAATAATTTCTAGGTATATAGTAGAGCTGACAAGGGACAGGGTTGTAGTCATTTCCTGGCCACAGCCAGCTACTCAGAGGGAACAAGTAGTTGGACCTGTGGACTTGGGACCATGGTCCCAGGGGACATCAGGCTCAATTGGCATAACATACTACACAAAACATTGTCTCATATCCTACTTTGGCAAATAGCAACTGGTATCTTAAAACCTTGCAAGTGGCTGTCTAGATGCAACGATGGGTCTCTCCTCAGAGCAAAGAAGAAGGAAGAGAAACAAAGACACATGGAAACAATTAATCCAAGTGAGTGGAATACTATGTAATCTTCAGCTTAAACAACTATGAGACCAGAAGAACTATATGGTACCTGGCTACCACTGTCAACCACTCAGAGGGGGATTTATGTAGGACATACTAGATAGAATGAGAGAACAATGTGGAACAAAACTCAAAATCATGAAAAAAAAAGAGGACCAGGTTTGCTGATCTGATAGAATCTGATGGAACCCCTGAGACTATGGCCCCTAGATGTCCTTCAGGTCTGGAATTGAACCCACTCCTGTGGCTTCCAGCCAAACAAAAGACAGGTATATGAGCTGAACATTTACATTAGGTAGATACACTTCTTAGAGAGATCAGTCATGGAAGAATAGAAGAACTGTGTATGCACAGGGAGACAGCTCAGGAGGCAGGGGTGCATGGGAAGAAAGGTCACAGGGAAGAGGTATTTATGGGGAGGAAGTGGGGGGGAGCTGTTGCATTGTGTGAAATTGCAGTCAATGTCCTGAGACAGTGTGTGTGAACTGCTGTATGGGAAGAATTTGCTCTGTAAACTTTCACCCAAATCACACACACACATACACAAAGGCAAAGAAAATCTTCTCCAAAGAAGATTAACAATGGCCAATAAGCACATGAAAAGATACTAATCATTAGTCATCAGGAAAATACAAATTAAAATGACTAAGAGACTCCAATTCACACTGACTGGGATGGCTATTACCAGAAAAATGGGAAATAATTTGTGGAGGTTGTGGGGCAATAGGTACCCTCATGCATTGCTGGTGGAATTGTAAAATGGTGAGGCTTTTATTAAAAACAGTTTGGCTGTTGCTCAGAAAGTTAAACTTTGGATTATCATACAACAATTCCATTCCTACGTATAAATGCAAAAGACACATCAATGTTTACTGCAGTATTATTCAACACAACCCAAAGGTGGAAACAACTCAAATATCTGTCAAATGATGAGTGGATAAACAAAATGTATCACATCTATAAAATGGAATACTATTTAATCTTAAAATGGAATGAAATTCTGATACATGGATGAATCTTGAAAACATTATGCTTAGTGAAATAAGTCAGACAACAAAGGACAAATATTTAAATGTTTTAAAAATATTTAAAATAGGTAAATAGATGGCAGCCAAAGGTTATTAGTGGTTACAAGTGGCTGGGAACAGGGGAGAAATGTAAGTCATAGCTAATTGGGTGCAGGATTTTTCTTTGTGGTGATAAATAATCATTTAAGAAAAGTATAGTGGTGATGGTAGCACAACATGCTGATAGTAATAAATATCACTGGATTGTACACTTAAAATGGTTAAAATGGCACTTTTTGTATACATATAATAATTTATAATTTAATTATAATAATTAAAGATAAAAGTACTTATCTTTATTTTTAATTGCTGTAAAAATCTTGATAACACCACATTTTGAAATTCTGCATTTTTGACAAATACATTTCAGTGAGATCATTATAACAGTCATGTTATACAACCATCACCCATGTCCTTTGCCAAAATTTCCATAAACAAAAACTCAATGCTCCATAAACAATAATGCTCTGTCTCCCCTTCCTCTCACTCCTTGTGCTTGAGCAATTTCTCTTAGAAAGATCAGCCTGGTTCCCATGAGGTGGAGGTTAAAGAAGTTCCAGATCTCCAAACTACCATGCCACTCCATCATTACAGACATTAACTCCTCATCTCAATAATCTTCCTCCTGTCTTAGGGTTCTGTATTTCACTGTAAAGTCTCACAGAACTCACAGACACCCAAGGGATTGTCTCATATAGTGGTGGTGGAGGCTGGGAGCCTGGCAGGCTGGCAAGTCCCAGGTCTGTAAGTAGGTCTGGAGGATCCTCCCAATTCTTTGGGTTTGATGAACCTAAACCAGCAGATCAGATGACGGCTGCTGTCTCAAATCCAGGGGTGAGATGACGATGAGCTAAAACACAGAATTGGAGCAAGAGGAGGGTGAACCTTCCCAGAAGATTCCTATACATACCCTCAAGGAAGCTAAGGGTGGTGATTTGAGTTATCCCCTCCAGCAAGGCATGACTCAAGATATATTCCACCTATTTTGGTTATTTCATGCTGCTCTAACAGAAATATCCCCAGTGGATGACTTTAACAATCAGGAGTTTAAAAGCAGCTGCTCAGTTCCTCACAGCAAATTCCATCATGGATTTGACTGCCAGTCATTATAGGGAATAACTACTACCAGCTTCCCAGCCAAGTTGACACACAACCTTAACTATCACACCACCCTAAACAGGCATGGATAATAGGATTTACATTACATCACAAAATGGAGGACAATGGCTAGAAGGGCCACATCAAGCAATTCACCGCATCTAGTAATCCCTATTCAACTCTGATTGTAATATGTTTACTTCTATACACTTTGTATTAGTGAGATCGTACAATATTTGTACTTTTGCAACTGACTTATTTCACTCTGCATGATGTTTTCAAGGTTCAACCATACTGCAGCAATTATTCTCTCATTATGACAGAATTATATTCTCTTTATGGCAGAATTATATTCCATTTTATGTACATACCACATTTATCTGTTGATGGGTATTGAGTTGTTTCCAATTACTTTCTATTGTCAATAGTGATGCAAAGAACACTGATGTGTCTTTTCATATCACTGCTTTTAAGTCTCCTGGGTATATACCTAAGAGTGGAATTGCTGGGTCATGTGGTAATTCTATGCTTAACTTTTTAAGGAACCACCAAACTATTTCCCACAGAGGCTATATAATTTTTCACTTCAACTGAGGGTTTCAATTTCTCCACATCTTTGCCAACATTTGTTATATTATGATTTTTTAACCTTAGCCATCTAAATAGGAATGAAGTGGTATCTCATTGGGGTTTATATTTGCATTTTCCAGTGCTCAATTGCAAACTGAAAGGTCAGCAGTTCAAACCCATCAGCCTTTCCTTGGAAGAAAAGACCTGGTGATCTGCTCCTGTGAAGATTTGCAGCCTAGGAAACACTGTGGGGTAGTTCTGCTGTCTTATAGGTCACTATGAATGGGCATCACCTTGAGAACACACAACAACAACAGATAGTGAGCTATAAATTTGAGTAAGGGGATGGAAGGTATGGAAAGTCTGTGACCAGCATGATAACATTGAGGAAAGGAAAGACACCGAAAGGTGCACATAAGATATATACAGCAGAGGCAAATACTAGTATATGCACAATATTGCATTGCCACTAACACCAAACACCAGTATACAGATAAATTCATAGACAACTGAGAAGATCAGATGGGGGTCAGCAAGCAGGAATGTACCCTAGAACAATGATAGCTTTAGCTGAAGATAATCTTGCATAGATACTAGTGATACAAAATAACAACAATCTTACAGAAACAACAGAAGACAGACTTGGAGTAATCCCTCAGAGGTAACCAAACACCTTGGAAGTGAGAACCACTGGGCCTGTCCACTGAGGACCATAGTATGGGGTACACCAAGCTCAACTGGCACAACATAGTACATAAAAATCCTGTTGCACAACCTGCTTTGCTGAGTAGTGACTGCGGTCTTAAAAGCTTTTGAGCGACCATCTAAGATGCAGCTAATGGTCTCCTCTCATCTGAAGTGAAGAAGAGTGAAGAAAATCAAGGCATTTGGAAACAATTAGTCCAAGGATATGATGAATCTTTTTTTTTTTTTT
>NW_006921848.1:132837-142872 GCF_000298275.1 Orycteropus afer afer | reverse complement strand
GTGAATTATCGAGCCCAGGAGAGAGGTGGTGGGTGCTTTGGGAGGAACGGTTGGAGAAAGGGCTGGAGGGAGGCAGCATGTCTGGCCTTGCAGTAGTAGGCCTTGGGTTACTGCTGGTAATCCTGTCTTCCTCTTGTGGGATTAGAGGAGGTCGGAACTTGTGGCCTCCTTGCCGTTTTTGCACACAGTAATGACCAGAATTACTGATTGGATGGAGTCTGGTAGGACCCCAAAGACTATGGCCCTGGAATACCCTTTGGGCCTGGGATAGGACTCACTCCCAAGGATTGGTTCTCAGCCCAACAGTAGAAAGACTTATATGCAGAACACCCAACCCAGGGCAATGTACCCACCTACTCTATGGAAATACACTGTTTGGAGCAATCAGCCATGGGGCACCAGAGGGGCAGAATTCACATGGAGGGAAGGCTGGACAGACAGGAATGCATGCTGTTTGCTGTATGCTGGAAAAGGAGCTCTGGTGAGACAGTGTTAAGGCATTTGGCTGCTAACCAAAAGATTGGTGGTTTGAATCCACCAGCTGCTCTGTGGAAGAAAGATGAGGCAGTCTGCTTCCATAAAGATTTATAGCCTTGGAAACCCAATGGGGGGTCGATATAAATTGGATTAGACTTGATGGCAGTGAGGTTTTTTTTTATTTTTCTGTATGCTGGAAGGAATTTCCTTGAATTACCCAGTGTTTCCCTAGACCTTTGTCTTCACTGTTTTGTCTTCCTATAATTAGGGACTCAACAGAGAATGGACTGCCAGAAAGTCTTGTAGACTCCAGAGCTATGTGCCAGTTGCAGATGGAAAATGAATTCCAGACATCTTAGCTCAACATCCACCTTATCAAAAGAAGATATTAGGTCTTCAGGGAATTTTAAACTTTTGAATAATACAGTGCAATATTATATAACTCCTAAAGCATTTATTAACCCTACTGTTGTCTAAATATTTACAGACTAAAGGACAAGATTAGTACTGGATTATAACACTGGAGGGAGCTCTGGTGATGCAGTGGTTAAATCATTCATCTGCTAACCCAAAAGTTAGCCATTTGAACCCACTGGCTGTTCTGCAGGAGAAAGATGAGACAGCCTGCTTCCATAAAGATTTACAGCCTTGGAAACCCTATGGAGCAATTCTACTCTAAAGGGTCACTATGAGTCGGAAGGGATTCAGTGGCACAAAGAGTATATATATAACATCTAGGTTAGAGGGCTCCAGTGTGGACAGGACTAGGTACAGGGATGGGGAGGAGGACCTGGGTGGTGGCTGGGAAGAAGTAGAACTTGCAAAATCAGTGACGTCTATCATAGGCCAAAGAATAATGTAATTGGATGGAAATAAAAAAAAATATATTTAAGAACGGATATAAACAGGAAAAGTACTGAGATTCCACCACAGAGGGCCAGGAGGGCAGCACACAGTCCTGCAAACAAAGGAGAGGCTAGATTTGCAGCCTGACTATGGCCTTCAGGCTCAGTTCCAGCAAAGATATGTGGCTGTACCTGGTGGGCATTAGGCATATACTACCTTCTGTGCTTGTACTGGGAGAGGCAGCTGGTGAGCCACCAAGAAAGGTATTTCTTCTTTATGGCCTATGACTTGGGCTTCAGAAATCTGTTGGTCAGGAAGCTGAACGTGTGAGGCCTGAGGGTGCTGGTTGTGTGTTTGAACAAGTGGCTGAGCTGAGGGGTCAGTCATCGGACAGGGTGGAGGTGATGATTCTGGATGTCATCAGACAGAGAGTGTTGCTGTAGCCACCAGTGGGTGAAAGGCATGTGGGAGAAAGAGGTGCCTCCCGGACTCTTGTTTGTGTCTGTTTCTCCTTCCCAAGTAAAGGGGAGACCTTTCTTGTGCTACCTAGAAAGATTCTCAAGATGTTTTTATTAACGTAGGGCTTGAGTTTTATACTTTCCAGAATAGACACTCTGGAGTTTCCAGGCAGAGCTTCTGGAGCGATTGACGCTGACTACCAGGGTAAGATGAGATGGACCTATTTTCACGGCAGACTCTCTGCCGAAGGATGAGGCCTGGAACTCAACCTGGGGCAGTGGGGGACCATGCCAGGCTGTCATGCTCATGTATCACAGGTACACATTTTATGTGTGCTTCGTGAAGCCCTCGATCATCCCCGCTTATGGTGACTCTAAGGTATGGAGGACTGACGTTAGGTGAAACAAATAGATAACAATATATATATATATATATATATATACACACACACACACATACACACATATTATATATACATATATATTTACATAAATTATACATATATAATTTATTATAAAGAAAAAAAACATGCTCATTACAGTAAAGAAAAGAAAGAAGAAAGGGAGGACATTCACTTAACTCCTCCCACCAGAGTTACTGTCGACATTCTGTAACCTACGATCAGCATTTTCATCATCAAATCCTTTCCAAACCATGATATTCAATGTCTTATATACCGAAGTGGGAGCTCTGGTGGCATAGTGCCTAAGGCATTTGACTGCTAACCAGAAGGCTGGTGGTTCAAACCCACAAGCCACTCCTCAGAAGGAAACTTGGGCAATCTACTTTCATAGTAGATGGAAGGAGGGGTTGCTATGATTCAACAGCAGTGAGTTTTTTTTTTTTTTCTTTTCCTCGTATATACTGGAGCAAGTTGACACCTGACAATTTACTTAAACAATCCTAAATTGTCGAAGGCTAGAATTGTCTCCCAGTTTAACAGTCATAAGTAACATCTCGGTAAAGAATTCTGTGAATATTGGCTTGTTCACATTCTCAGTTATATTATTTAAGTAAAATATAATAAAGTTATATTAAAGACTCTGTATTTGTTTATGGCAAGGAGAGGTTTCTGAACAGACCAGGGACTAGTCTTCCAGGGCCTATTCTCTTCCCACTATTTTCAGAGTAAAAATCTGAAACTCAGCAACTCCTCCCAATCTGAGCTCACCTGAGATACTGCTTCTGCTGGTCTGAGTGCTGTGAGCTGGTAACTATGAGAATTACAAACCCTGCATATTGTGTCCTTTGCTCTATATCTTCCAGGGAGCCTTCCTGAAAGCTATGTGGCTCGGGCTCAAAGAGCAAGAGGCCAGGCTATGAGGGAAGGGTGATGCTCTTTGAAACAGAGTCTGGAGTCTCCCCATTGGTTGTGATGAGAGTTGCTTCACCTCTTCCCCCAGATGGAATTCCCTAGGTGAGATGGTGAAATTTGTTCCTGAGTAAATGTTGCCTGAGAACTGATGGAGAGTTGTTAAGGCCTGTTTCCTATTGTCAAATGTAGGCCAGTTCTCAAAATTACCTCAGTTTGTCTTTGCAACCAGGGTGTGGCTATGCATGGCCTGCGGCATCTTGCCCTGGATGTGAGTTGATGTGACTAATAAGGTGCCATCAGTCTTGTCTGTCCAGTGTCAGGAGTTGTGTGTCTGGCCTTTTTTTACTATTTAGCGTAGGGGCTCTCCATCACCCAGGGGGTGAACAGGAGGTGGTTCAACACATAGCTGGTGGGATGCAAGCAGAGGAAGCAGGGTGTTAGACTTTGAGTGCTGCTGGGAAGATCTTCCTTCCCTTTTTCAAAGAACATGGCCACCAAAGTAGGAGTGGCTGGTGATGAGACAGGAGAGAAGGCTAAAATCAGAAAGTAATATTGTGCATCTGCCAAATAGAAAGACTAAAGATGCAAAATTCAAAGCAAGTTATAAAATAGCAAGAAATTCTTAAAAACTTACTCTCAATGCAACCCAGTGTCCTGATGGTCCAAAGGGGGTAGAGTTAGGGGCCTTGAGGTCAAGGAGTGAGTGGAATGACTTGTGGGGAGAATTGAAGGGGAAGTTGGATTGCTTTGCCTTCCATCTTGACATTCTTCACACAGAAAAAGGATAATTGTTTCCTTTACAGGGTTTCTCCAGTAGCCTGGAGTCACAATATTGGTGACATAGATGAGAAAAACAAGGAGAGGTTCATAGGGCCCCAGATCCCTTCCCTGGGACAAATTCTGACTTTACTCCCCTGTGGCAGCCTCCCTCTTGCCTTAAGTGACTGTGCTTAAAGTGTACCTCTGAAACCGAGTAAAGTGTTCCCCAGGAATGTGGAACAATATCTGTTCTAAGGGGGAATTGAAACTGAGTAAAGTAAAAACTATTTCCCCCACCCTGGCACCCAGATGGGAATAGATAAGTAAACTAAATTACCCCCAACTATTTTCCACTGAGTCTTCAGTTCCTTAAAGAACTGAATGGAAAACATTCCTTCCTGCAGATGATAGACTTGCTAAAAGTATTTTGGAAACAACTTGTAAATTAACTCTGGCCTGCAGACATAAGGGTACAAAAGTTAATTGCTGATCCTCTCCCCTCTGCCCAAGCCCCTATCAGCAGATAGTCACCCATTTCAAGTTCACGCCCCAAATTCCTCAACCTTTTGTGAATATGCACAACCCCCTCTCCTGAAACCTACAAAAACTGTGTTTCAATGGCATCTCAGGGAGTTAGATCTGGGTACTAAATTACCCCTTACTCCTTGCATTGTGGCTTTGCAATAAATAATTTTCTCTCCTCTCAATCTCCGTGCATGAACTGTTTTGACCTGACTGCCCATCGGGCAGGGACCCGCTTTTGTTCCGATAATACCTCCATTTTCTGCTATCCCTCAAGTTCTAAGCTCTGATCCTCTGAGCTCCCAGTAATGGAGTGAGAATCATATTGGATCCCCAGTCTTCTATATTGTTAACCTTTGTTGAACACCTACTGTATGTTGGACAGGATTTCCAGGGACTGACCCAGTTCTTCCTGAGACTATGGTTCTCTTTGTCTTCTAAGTATGGACTCCCTCGTTGTGCAGTGGTAAATCACTCAGCAGCTAACCTAAAGAATCAAATCCACCAGTCACTCTGAGGGAGAAAGATGTGGCACTCTCCTTCTCTAAAGACTTAAAGCCTTGGAAACCTTGTAGCACAATTCTACACTGTTCTATAGGGTTCTTATGAGTCAGAATTGACTCAGGAGCAGTAGGTTTGGGTTTTGATTTGTTTAAAGTATGGATTCAGTAGAGAATGCATTAGCAGAAAATAAGCAGAAAGCCATGTAGATTCCTGGGCTACGTGTAGTTAAAAGGTACTTCCCAGTCCTCTTGGGACTCCTCCCTCATAGCAACAATTAGGAAATGGAGGCTTTAGGAAATGTTATGTTGTTGAAAATGACAGAATCTTGGGTTTAAACAGAAAGTGAGTTCAGGTGTCACAGTGCCATTCATTCTAGAACATGTAACAAGTATTGGATGTGAGGCATGTGAATGCTGAAGACTCAAATGTGACAAGACCGTGCTCACAAGGACTCTGAGTCCATCAATGTCTAAAGTCAGCCCACTCAAGGTCAATCCATATCCCCCTATTCAAAAGTAAAGCAAGAGCTTCAAGTTTAACCTGAAACGTCTCCATTCTTACAGTATTCTTTTCACACAGACACCAAACAAGCAAACAAAACTATTGCTGGTTCATTTTATTCATTTAAGTACTGGAGATGTGGACTGGTTTCCAGGTATCCTCTCTAGAGGATGTCAGAGAACAGTGGATTTGCTAGGTCTGTTTCCTGCTACTTTTCCCCAAAGGTTAGGAATCCCTGGCCCTTGAGGCGGGACTCTGCCTGCCCAGGCCCTGCCCCAATCCAGCAGGGAGGTGGGGCTTATGGGGCTGAAACTCTAGGGTGCTGACTTTACTGGGAGGGAACAAGAAAGCCACCCAATGAAAAAGAAGGCTAATGTAAATTAGCCCAAGTCCTCAGCCAGTCCTCACCCCAGAATCTGGGCGGAGTCCCACGCCCCTCCCTCAGGCTCATTGCCTGAGAAGTGGGGCAGCCAGTTCTGTGTGGTGGATCTGAGCAGGGATTGAAGCCCAGCTCCCTTGAGAGTCCACAGGGGGTGTAAGAGCCCGGGAGGTTGACTTCCACCCTTCCCTGCTCTGTTCTGGCCCCTTCTGAGCAGGGTGAGTGACTCCCCACCTGCAACTCCCACCCCTTCTCGCTCTCCAGATCAGAGGTTTATCTTCTTCATCTCTAGCTCAGCCTCCATCCCCTTCCCGTTTCCCCAGACTTAGGGGGCTGCATGCAGGGTTGTTGTTATGTACCGTCGAGTCGCCCCGACCCATAGCGACCCCTCCTTGGGTTTCCGAGGCAGTATCACTACGGAAGTAGGATTGCCCAACCTTCCTTCCTCGCGAGGAGTGGCTGGTGGGTTTGAACCGCCAGCCGTCTGGTTAGCAGGCAAGTGTCTTAGCCACTATGCTACCAGAGCTCCCGCATGCAGGGTAGTGCTGGAAAAAAGTTTGCGCCGTTAACCCTCGCGTCCGACCCTTTCTAGCTCCCATTTTCGTTCCCTTCATCTCTGCGTCTTAGGGGACCAATGCTGGATGGGGAAGGGGGGTGGGTGAGGCGCCCTGTCGTTGTCGTTGTACAGAGTGGTCGCCATATGGCTGAGCTGAGGTTCCTCTAGGAGACATCCCAGCAATCTTCCCCGCCGAGACTCTGCAGCGCGTGTCGCACCACCCCGGCGGGGGACCGAGGTTGAGAGTTGGGGTGTTGGCGGAGAGCGTACGCCCACCGGGCTCAGGCCTGTAGCTTTTCGCCTGGCCATCCGTCCCGCCCCAGGACGTGGGTGGGGTTTTCAGACAGACGCCCAGTGTAGGAGACTGAGGCTGTAGGAGACTGAAAGTTTCCAGCCTGGTATCTCCTCTGGGGACTTCCTTGTCGTTTGGCTCCCCTGCTTCCAGGTTAGTGATTCTCTCCCAGGCGCCTCTCCTTTGGTTTTCCTCTGAAAGGGCCCAGAGGCTTTCTTCCGAACTTACTGGACTTGTTTAGAGACTCTGGAAGGGGCTCAAGGCCCAGGGACCCGACCAACCCAAACCAAAAACTACCATTGAGTGGATTCCAACTCATAACGACCCCCTTTGGCTTTCCAAGGGGGATAAATCTTTACAGATGCAGGTTGCCCAGTTTTCCTTCCCCGGAGAGGCTGGTGGGTATGAACTGTCAGCTTTCTGGTTAGCAGTCAAATGCCTTAGGCACGGAGCCACCAGAGCTCCAGGCACCCCAACAATGGGTCATAAAATAGAGTGAAACAGCAGGTGTGAAAAAAGGGGAATGTGGAGGCCCCTTGGGACATTCTGGGTTAAAAAAAATTACAGTCACTGAGAAAAAAGAAAAATCTAGTTTGTTCCAAGGAAACATCACTTTTCTTGGCAAAGTGTGGATCCTAGATTAGGATTTGCAAGCCACTTTAGCGTGCTCATAATTTCTAGAGCTCCTTCCTTCCTCCCCTGCATTCTTCTTCCCCAATCCCTTTTGAAGCCCGGGAGGGTGCTACCAGGCACCCCACGAGGTAGGTAAGGGCTGAGATTGGCAGGGCCAGCCTTGGTCATGCTGCATCTCCCTGAGAGCAAATTTCCAGGGCCAGTAGTAGGCTCCCTGCAGACAGCATTTACACCTTAAGGCAGACTGGAAACTGCCCCTGTCTGTTCTGCCTGCATTTGAGCCTCTGGTTTCCAAGGGAAACCTCTCCTTCCCTCCCCCAGTGCATCCCCTCTTCTTCCCTTACTTCTGAGTCAGAGCTTCGATCAATGCGCACAGTGGGGAGATGCCACTGCAGAGAAGCCCTGTCTCCTCCTGTCCCTGTCCCTCTCTCATAGCCCTCTGCCCCTCTGCCCCACCCTCTGCCCTGAAATGTTGTTGTTGTTGTTATTTGCCATCGAGTCGCCCCGACTCATAGCGACCCCTCCTTGGGTTTCCGAGGCAGTATCACTACGGAAGTAGGATTGCCCAACCTTCCTTCCGAGGAGTAGCTGGTGGGTTTGAACTGCCAGCCTTCTGGTTAGCAGTCAAGTGCCTTAGGCACTATGCTACCAGAGCTCCTCTGCCCTGAAATGGTAGTAATTATCTTCAGGCTCACCCTGACACCTGCCCAGTCTACTGTTTTTATGGGGTCCAGTCTCTAGTCCATTCTATAACCTTCTGAGGGGCAGCTCCCTCCTCCCTTCCATCAGCCCCCTGATCCCAATTGATGGAGCCCTTTCAGTTATTATGGTTCACAGCCCTCTTAGCTTGAGAGTGTTTAGGGCATACTGTCCCTGTTGTCCTTGTTGAACTGAGTCCTGGTGGCATCACTTAGAAAATAAAGCTGGGGTGATGGTTTCTACTTTCAGAGTCTCAGTATTGAGGGGGCCAGATTCTGCACATGTGGTGGGCAGGTGGGGTAGAGGGCAGTGTCACTGGGCATCCAGGGCTGGGGAAAGAGCATTTTTAGGAGGTGAAAGGGTACAGTTCCCTTCTTTACATAAGGTGTTCCATTCAACCCTCCTTTGTTGTTGTTGTTGTTAGGTGCTGTGGAGTCGTCTCTGACTCATAGCGATCCTATGCACAGCAGAATGAAACACTACCTGGTCCTGAGCCAGCTCCATGATTCTTGCTATACTTGAGCTCATCACAGCTACCACTGTGTCAACCCATCTCGTTGAGGGCCTTCCCCTCTTCTGTCGACCCTCCACCTTACCAAGCATGACAACCTTCTCCAGGGAATGGTCCCTTCTGACAACATGACCAAAGTTGTTGTTGTTGTTGTTATGTGCCGTTGAGTCGGACCTGACTCATAGCGACCCCTCCTTGGGTTTCCGAGGCAGTATCACTATGGAAGTAGATTGCCCAACCTTCCTTCTGGGGAGTGGCTGGTGTTCCCTTTTTCTGTTCAAACAACGGCCTCCTGGTGTATGTACAGGTTCCTCATGAGTACAATGAAGTGTTCTGGAATTCCCATTCTTCTCAATGTTATCCACAATTTGTTATGATCCACACAATCAAATGCTTTTGCAGAGTCAATAAAACACAAGTAAATATCTTTCTGGTATTCTTTGCTTTGAGCCAAGATCCATCTGACATCAGCAATGATACTCCTCATTCCATGTCCTCTTCTGAATCTAGCCTGCACCTCTGGAAGTTCTCTATCAATATACTGCTGCAACCGTTTTTGAATTATCTTCAGTAAGATTTTACTTGCATGTGATATTAATGATATTGTTTGATAATTTCCACACTCTGTGGGATCACCTTTCTTTGGAATGGGTACAAATGTGGATCTCTTCTAGTCAGTTGGCCAGGTAGCTGTCTTCCAAATCTCTTGGCATAACCAAGTGAGTGCCTCCAGTGGGGCATCCGTTTGTTGAAACACTCACCTCATTGGGCATTCTGCCAATTCCTGGAGGCTTGCTCTTCGCCAATTCTTTCAGTGCAGCTTTGACTTCTTCCTTTAATACCATTGGTTCTTGAACATGTGCCACCTCCTGAAATGGGTGAAGATCGACCAGGTCTTTTTTGGTACAGTGACTCTGTGTATTCCTTCCATCTTCTTTTGATGCTTCCTGCATAATTCAATATTTTACCCAAAGATTCTTTCAATATTGCAACTCGAGGCTTAAATTTTTTCCTCAGCTCTTTCATCTTGAGAAATGATGAGCGTGTTCTTCCCTTTTGGTTTTCTAACTCCAGGTTTTTGCACATTTCATTATAGTAATTGGCTTTGTCTGCTGGAGCTGCGCTTTGAAATCTGTTCAGCTCTTTTATCTTGTTGTTTCTTCCATTTGCTTTAGCTACTTTTCGCTCAAGGGCAAGTTTCAGTCTCTTCTGACATCCACTTTGCTCTTTCTTTCTTGTATTTTTAGTGACCTCTTGCTTTCTTCATGTCATCCACCAATTCCTGTTGTTTTCAGTCATTGGTGTTCAATGCACCAAATCTATTCTTTAGAGGGTCTCTAAATTCAAGAGAGATATATTCCAGGTCGTATTTTGGCTCTCATGGACTTGTTTTAATTGTCTTCAACTTCATGTTGAACTTGCATATGAGCAGTTGATGATCTATTCTGCAATCAGCTCCTGGCCTTGTTTTGGCTGAAAATATTGAGCTTTTCCATCTCCTCTTGCCACAGATGCAGTCAGTCTGATTCCTGTGTACTCCACCTGGTGAAATCCACATGTATAGCCCCTTTTTGTGTTGTTG
>NW_006921848.1:131113-132176 GCF_000298275.1 Orycteropus afer afer | reverse complement strand
ATATCATTAAGGTTGGTTCTACTCTGATGAGGCAGCTCTTTCCCAGTCCTATTTTGAGTACCTTCCAACCCAAGGGGCTCATCTTCCTGCACTGTGTTGGACAATGTTTCTGAGCTATTCATAAAGTTGCCCAGTAATGTATCAGACAGTGTTTCTCTGCTATTCATAAGGTTTTCCCTGGCCAATTTTTGAGAAGTGGATAGCCTCCTCCTTCTTCCTAGTCTGTCTTTACCAAGTGCTCTATCATTATTCCTATCTTCTGACCTTTCTTTGTCTCTTTGGGTCAGACCCCCCCCCCCCTTTGTGATCCCTACACCTTCGTGCCCTAGAGAGCTACTGTATAAAAAAAATAAAAACTGTCATCAAGTTGATTCCTACTCATAGCGACCCCCATTGGGTTTCTGAGGTGGTAAATCTTTACAGAAGTAGATTGTCCCATCTTCCTTCCACAGAGCGGCTGAAGGAGTGCATTCTTTCACCCTCTTTTGCCTTGTCCTTCTGATCCCAGAGAAAGTAACAGTGACTTAGTTTTTGCAGGACTGAAATTTTGTGTGGTAAACTAGATGAAGACACCCAGGCTCAGAGGGGCAAAACAACCTGACTGAGGTCACACAGCTAGGTGATAGCAGAGCTGCGTTTTGAAACTAGATGTGTCAGGATTCAAAGTGTATCCTCCCAGTAAAAGCCTCCCTATGGTCATGGAGACAAGAAACCAGGACTTGAACAGGAAACCAAAGTAAATACATGCAGTTCTAAAATGACTGGGCTCCCGTGTGTCTGTGTGTGTGTTTGTGTGTATGTGTGTTGTGTCTGCATGAGCAGGGAAGAGTGGATGTACAGAGAGAGAGAGAGAGTAGCTGGGAAGAGGTATCTTTTTTGGATGGTAAGTGCCTGGGAACATGGACCTTGGGATATCTAATCACATTACAACTACATCAATATACCAGAGTCCACAAGTTGAAGCCAGAGTCAATAGTGCTTCAGGAAGGAGTTGAACTGCAAGAAACTTGAGGACTCCGTGCCAGAGAGACCAGAGGCCAGCTTTCCTGCACAGCCCTCCTGA
>NW_006921848.1:105645-116247 GCF_000298275.1 Orycteropus afer afer | reverse complement strand
CCCTCCTTTCTGAATTGGGCAGCTATTCACAGGTAACAACTTTTGAAAGTTCTGAGTGGAAAGGGGCCCAGGCCCAAGGAGTTTAGTGAAACATAGCCCTGCCCTGGAATAAGGTCCACGGCTGGGAACTATCTGTGGTAGAATTGGAACATGAATAATTTTGTTCCTGAGTGCACACACATATCTACTGTGATACCCACCTTCAGGGAACGATGGAGGTGGGGCTCCTGTTTGACTCCATTCATCACATATTTATTGGGCACTTGTAAGAGTGCCCAGTGTGTCTTAGGGCAATAAGATTTGGGCCCTGATCTACAGACTCTCACAGCTGATAGAAGGAAAAGAAATTGTAAAACATTTTGTCTTCTCTTGTAATCCTTGGGACCATTAACCCTAGAATCCCCATTTGAGGGGAAGATCCTAATGCTGGGTCTGAGCTAAGAAAGGACCAAGAGTCCACCTAGCAGTTGCTCAAAGAAGGGATTCTGGAAGGCCTCCTAGCAGCAGAGGCCAGTCTGAGGGTGAGAATGCTGCCTGCGCTGTAGGCCCACTAGGGACAAAGGACAAGGCCAGGCCTGGCCAAGTAGCTGGGGACTTGGCAAGGTGGCCTTGGAGAGGTCTTTGGGCCCTGGAAAGCCACTAGCACTTTGTGCTGTTGGCAGTGGAAGTCCATGGAAGGGAGTTAATCAGGGGAGCTACTCGGTCGAATTAACTCCTGGAGACCCCTATGGCTGTAATGCTGAGGATGGTTCTGATTGTGGGAGCCACAACTAACCTTAGAAGCCTAGTTCAGGAGCTCCACTGAGAAACTACTGTGGAATTACTAGGTCAGGAGAAGGCAGGACAGGGACAAAGTATATGTAAGAGATAAAGTGACAAGGCATAGTGATGATTGGATGTAGGGGAAAAGGAAGAGATAACATTTCATCAGTGCTTTGCTCCAGGATAGGTAGAATTTGGAGTTAATGGGCTCATAATATACAACTATTTTAAAAATTGTTTAAACTCTATACAGAGGCAATGCCATAGTCATTATTATTCTCCCACTGCTGGCTGCTCTTCACAGCTCCTCAGGTTTCCAGCCTATTCCACCCCAGTCTGGCATAGTTGTTTGTTTTTTCTCCCAAGGCCTCTGAAGCCCTTTGCCCTGTCATTGTCTACCTTGCAGGAGAGAGCTCTCCTTCTTTGGGGTGAAGGTGGCTGTGATCGAGCCTGGTTACTTCAAGACTGGGATCACCAGCAAAGAGACATTTTTAAGGACCTTACGGAAGGTGTGGGACCGGGCCAGCCCGGAGCTCAAGGAGATCTATGGAGAGGAGTTCCTGGCTTCTTGTGAGTGGGCTGTGGACAGTAGAAAGAGAAGCAAACCCTTGTGTGGAAGGCCTGGGTCCACCGCTTGATTCTTGTGTCTCATGGTCTGTCTTCCAGTCTGTGCCTCTACAGCAGAGTGAAGACATTCGGCCCCATTTCCATCCCCTCTGTGGTCTGTGGGGTAACCCACAGAAAGGGCCCAAACTTACTTGCCCTGGAATCAGTTCTCTTTACCCTGTCATTAGTTTGAGGAGTGTTCTGGTTACCTAGTGCCACTCTGACAAGAATATATATCACAAATGGAATGGCTTGAACAAACAGGAATTTATTCTCTTACAGTTCGGGAGGCTGGAAGTCCGAGTTCACAGTGTCAGGCTCTAGGGCTGTTTGAAAGCCCCTCGACCTTGGGCTTCAGCTCTGCCTCTTGCTGCTGGCCCACTGAAGCCAGAGGCATCTCTTCACTCAGGGAACTACTGGCTGCTGAGGCTAACAAGCCCAAAGTCAACAAATAAAATGGCATAGTCCTGATCTTAAATCACACAGCAGGCCATTGATGTCCATTGAAAATCCCAGGATCGGCTGAGCATGGCAGGCTGCTGAACAACGACACAGCTACGTGTAGGGTTAAGCATGCCATATACCAGAGGTCATTCCCAAAGGCTGTTTCTTCTATACGGGAAGCAGACCATATACGGGAAGCAGACCATATACCCAAAGCAGCTATTCAGCTGCTCCAGTAGATTCCACCATGGAGTTAATTACCAATCTCACCATGGGGAATAACTACATTCAGTTGCCCAGCCACTCAACCAGGCCCAGCCAAGCTGCCACACAAAGTTAACCACCATAAGGAGGAAACTGAAACCAGAGAGGGAAGACACTCATGGACTCATAGTAAGCTGGTGTTAGAGACAGCTGGTTTCCACACACTTACGTTCCTAGTGTTAGCAGACACCTTCATTCATGCCCTCCAGATATTCTTAGGATGAGACCCAATGTGGAACAACTGCTGCAGGGAAGGGCTTGTCAAGGCAACATGGTTGTAGTAAGTTAAGAGGATGGCTTCGGGGCTATAGAATTCTTAGGCACTTTTATTCCAAAACTGGTGGGAGGGTGGGAGGTGAGATTATAATCTGGATCCTTTCTTATTCTGGACAGACATAAGATTTTATGAAAAAATGGAGAAGAAATGCTCGTTTGATTTGTCCTTGGTGACAAACTGCCTGGAGCACGCTCTGACTGCCTGCTACCCGCGTACCCGATACTCGGCTGGCTGGGATGCCAAACTTCTCTACCTCCCAATGAGCTACATGCCCACTGCCCTGGTGGATGCCATGATCTACTTGAACTCCTCAAGGCCTGCCAAGAGCCTTTGAAGACAGGACTGGGGTGCATGGTAGAGTACATTGAGGTGTTGTATAAGGGAGGGTAGGTTGGGGGATGAAGATAGGGTGGAGGGAGGGAGCTCTCTATGCAGCGTGGGTACACACTCACACCCTTCTGACTCCTTCCATACTTCAGTACTATAGGATATTAGTAGAAAAGCACTAAGATTTGCATCTTAGGAATAAGGACCTGCTAAAACGGCAAGGAGGCCACATGTTCCGACCTCCTCTAATTCCACAAAGGGAAGACAGGGTTACCAGCAGTAACCCAAGGCCTATTACTGCCAGGCCAGACATGTTGCCTCCCTCCAGTCCTTTCTCCAACTGTTCCTCCCAGAGCACCCACCACCTCTCTCCTGGGTTCGATAATTCACTGCAGTGGCCACACACAACTCACGGATTACGGGGTTTATTAGGGAAGCACCAGGCTACAACTCAAGTTCAGGAAGAACACTCAGTCTCTCTCCCAGCCCACCGTCCCTCAGCCAACAGTCTCTCACAGTCTCTTTCCCAGCAGTGCTGGTCCCTCGGTGTCTCACTCAGCGATGCAGGTCTCTTGCGTCTCTTTCCCAGCAGTGCGTGTCTCTTTCAGCAGCACGTCTTCCTCCACCAGCAATCAGAGAGAGAGTTCTGCCCCCAAGAGGCCTCCTTTTGAGCCCGGAAGGGTGGTCAAACTAGCCAATCACAGCATCAGAACTCTAAGCACATGAGAGAGAGTGGGAACCTCCCAGAACATTGTATTGTGCCACGCCCAACAGAAATAACCCAGGTGGGCGACTTTAAAATCAGGATCTCCTCAGTTGCTAATAGCAATTCCCACCTTGGAGTTTACAAAGACTTATGGGTAGAAAAGCCACACTAAGTAATTTACTACACCGCAGGACCCAGTAGCATTAACTGGTTCAGTATTGTCTTGGGTGGCCATGGAAGTATCTGTGTCTCATGGGCCCTCCTACTACCCCGAAGAATGCACACTCTTGGGGAGAGTGTGAGCAGAGGGGAGAAGGTCCAGCCCCCATCTGCTCTGCGTCCAGTCCATCTCAGAATCTGCAATGGCATGTGGGCTATTTTCACCATTCCTCAGGGTGGAAATGGCCTGGAAGTGGTGAAGACACCCCTATTGTGAAAATAGCTGTGGGCATGGTGGGTAGGGAGGGAGACTTCCTGCCTGCGCCTTTCAGGTACCAATTGAGCAGGGAGGCCTGTCACTTGAGATTAGGAGGTTATCCCAGTCCTGGGAGGCGGGGCACTCTGTTGGGATTGTAAAGCTCTCTCCCTCTCCTGCAAGTATGTAGACTGCATTTTCTAATGTTGGTTGTTTGGATCCAGGGGAGCACTGCTTGGCCAGCCATCTGCAGAACATTCCTGGAGGTCAGGCCCAGACCTGGGTAGGAGCAGCACCGAGGCATCCTTCTCCAGGTCCAGGCAATCCCTGGATCTCACCTGTCTCCTCGAGAGCTGGAAGAGCCTCTGCCCCTCAGAATACCTGCTCAACCTTTGAGGGGCAGCCTCTGCCTTCTTTCCTCCTAGCTTGCCCCATTCACTTCCCCTGGAGGTCAACAGTCTGGGAAATGTCTCCCAAGCCAGATCTGGAGGTGCTGGGCTGGTGGGGTGGGGGTACAGGTGGGAAGTAGGGGAGATTTTCCTTCCACCACTTCTCACCTCCATCCTCTACTGGCTTCAGGTCTGTTCTTCAGGGCTGAGTCCTTGATCTGAAACCCCTCTTCCTATCATTCTTGATTAGAATGCCCAAGTCCTGCTGATCTCTTCCAAGGTGATACCTCCTTCACCTGATTTTGGGACTGGTCAGTCTTTGTGACAGTGGTGTGTAGAGACACAGCTCTCTCTCCTGCATCTTTGGGGCCCTGACTCAATGTCTAATCTCTAGTCAGGGAGATTTGGGTCCTGGGAATTCTACAGTCTGTAAGGTGACCTGGCAACCAGGTTTACACTGTGTTTCCTGAGTATGATGCTGAAATTTGTTCCAAGTAACCACCCTGGTCCCAGCATCATTCTCTGCACACTATGGAATCCAGGGCACAGCACCTCATTTCTGCCTCATTTTCTTTCCTGATGACTTCTTGTGTTTGACAGTTTCTTTCCTCTTTCGACTAGCCTGCCTGTTGATACTGAATGTTTCCTAATATTCTGGCCTCAGCCTATCATATCTCATCCCCTCTTAGAGCATAGGACTCTGTGCTACGTCCTGCCTCCAGCTGCTCAAGGAACTTGAGGCCTGTATATGCCATCTAGATGGACCTCAGCTCACTGAGGATCATATCAGAATGCTCTGTGCCCCTTTTTGTCCCCAGAGTGTCTCCTCTCCTGACTTCTTTCAGCACCTGTGGCTTCTACTTCTCCTAGTTACTGGCATTGTATTTTGAAATCCCTTTACCCCCCCACCACTGAATTTTTAGATATTACCCGTGTTCTCAGGTTTCATTAAATGAATGAGATCCATGTCTTCTGTCTACTTAATTTTCCTTAGCCATAAATGATTATTGCACCTCCCTGTTTGGGTGTCAGGGGAAATCAATAAGCAAGATCAAATAAAGAGCTGTGTGTGAAGATGCATTATTGTGTTGTCCTAAATGTGTAAGAGATCTCTTTTCCCCAAAGAAATGCCCAAAGGCCTCTATTCCATTTCATTTGAAGATAATATTTGGGCCAATTGTCCAGAAGCAGTGATATGTCCCAGTGTAATCAAACATTATAACCGAAGAAGCAACAAACCTGTATTTGTATTTTAGTTTCTTAGCCTTATAATCAAGACTCACTGCCTCCCATCATCAATATTGAGCATGTACGATGTACTTCAGTGCAATGGAACACACAGAAATCAATGTCATTGCTCTTGAGGAATTGATATGCTAAAATGTAAAAAAATACACCTTCCTTAATTTGGTAGATTGGTGTTTATTGCAAGGTACTGAGGACATATTCTGAAGGGTGATCTCTTCTTATAAATTATACCCTTTAGAAATTAGAGGGCAAAGGGTGAGTGAGGATTTCAAGGCAGACATTGAAAGATCATTCAGGATAGGAGCTGAGGTAGGTAGAATGACGGCCCCACCACAGGTGTCTCTGTCCTAGTCCCTAAAGCTCATGAATATGCTATCTTGTGTGGCAAAGAAGAATTATCACGGTAGATAGAATTAAGATTGCTCATCATCTCCTCTTGGGATAGGGAGATGATCCTGAATTACCCAGGTGGGCTCCCTGTACTCACAAGGGCCCCTGTAAGTGAAAGAGAGTTGAAGAAGATGGGGTCAGACTAATATAGTTGGAGAAGCTTCAGCCATCTGTTACCACTTTGAAAGAGGAGAAAGGGGACACAAGCCAAGGAAGCCGCTAGAAGCTGGAAAAGTCATGGAAATGGATTCTCCCTAGAACATTCAGAACAGAAAGCAGCCTTGTAGACATCTTGATTTCAGTTTCAGCCTGGTAAGAACTGAATCAGACATCTGACCTAAGTCAAGGTAATAGATAATAGATTTCTGTTGTTTTATGCCACTGAGTGTGTGACAATTTGTTACAGCAACAACAGAAAATGAAAAGAGTAGATTTGCAGGAAGAGAAATGCAATCACATCATCTGAGGAGGAAGTTGCTTCAGCAAATAGGATGAGGAAAAAGCTTTGGGGATACAAGCAAAGGATACGGGTGTCAGACAATGGGTGAAATTAGCAAGATACTGCATCCCTTTTGCCAGCACAAAGCTAGCAAAGTAGAAGTAGTTGGTGACCAATCAGAAGAAGAGAGAAGGCTGAAAAAGGAAGGTAATATTGAACACCTGTGAAGAAGAAGGAACAGAGGTTCAAAGGTAGAAGATAGCAAGAAATTCTTAAAAATTTACCATTAATGCTACCCAGTTTTTGATGGGTCAAGAACATTGGGGCTTCTTTAAGTTAGAACATGCATAGAGCAAAAGTTTAAATGGAGCACATTCCTTTATTCAGATTGGTCCTCTCTCCCAAATAAAAACTGGTACTTTTTGTGCATGTGGAGGAGAGGGAAATGGGACACAGTTGGAAAAAGTAGGAGTTATATTAGCAGTATGTTTGTTGTTATAATAAACTTGATATTTTAACGTGGTAAAAATGCCCATTTGCTTTCAAGAAAAGAGAAGAGCAAGTTTCCAAACATTTTCAGTTTTCTTTACAGCTATTTTCAGTTCCAAAGATTAATTTACATGAAGAGATATAGAGAAATCAGTTGAAAACTCCATTCACAAAAAGTTTTTCCATTTACATTAAACATATGTTTTTAACAACTAGTATTGTTCATGAAGATTTCACAAGACATTAAATAAAGGTAGCCATCAGGTCAACTTGTATCCCTGTTGTGGTAGTTAAAGTTGTGTGTCAACTTGGCTGGGCCTGGTTGAGTGGTTGGGAAGCTTGTAGTAGTTATTCCCTATCATGAGATTGACAGTGGGATCTACTACAAGCAGCTGAGTAGCTGCTTTGGGTGTGTGGTCTGCTTCCCATATATAAGAAACAGCTGTGGGAATGGTCTCTAGTTTATGGCATGCTTGAACCCTACATGTAGCCAAATCATTGTCCGGCAGCCTGCCATGTTCTGCCAATCTTGGGACTTTCAGTGGACTTGAATCAATGGCCTGCTGTGTTGTATGGTAATATTGGGACTATGCCTTTTTACTTGTCGACCTTGAGTTTGTCAGCCTTAGCAGCCAGCAGCTGTCAGAGTGAAGAAAAGTCCCCAGCTTCAGTGGGCTGGGAGCAGGAGGCAGAGCTGAAGCCCAAGGTTGAGGGTTCACCCAGTCCCTAGAGCCTGGCAATTTGAACTTGGACTTCTAGCCTCTAAAACTATAAGAGAATAAAGTCCTGCTTGTTCAAGCCACCCCATTTGTGGTATATTCCTGTCAGAGTGGCACTAGGTACCAGAACACCTGTTGTGTTAGTTCTCTAGTGTTGCTATAACTGAAATACCACAAGTGGATTGCTTTAACAAACAGACATTTGTTTTCTTACAGTTTAGGAGGTTGAAAGTCTGAATTCAGAGTGCTGACTCTAGGGGAAGACTTTCTCTGTTGACTCTGGAAGAAGATCCTCATCTCTTTAGCTTCTGCTTCCGGTTCCTTGGAGAGGTCTGTGTGTCTTGGAATTTTTCTTACAACCATCTCTGCTTGCTCGCTTGCTTGTTTAATCTCTTTTAGATCTCAAAAAATATTCACTCAAGACACACCCTATGCTAATTCTGTTTTATTAATATAAGAAAAACAATCCTTTCCCAAGTGGGATTATAACCATAGGCATAAAAGGTTCCTATGGTTTTATATAACACATATCTTTTTGGGACACAATTCAATCTGCAGTCCTGTTAATTATTTTTAGAGCATATGCATGTTCAAACCAAAACCAAGCTCACTGCCATAGAGTCAATTCGGACTCATAGCAACCCCCATTGAGTTTCCAAGGTTGTAAATCTTTATGGAAGTAGATTGCCTCATGTGCCTTCCTCAGAGCAGCTGGTGGGTTTGAACCTCCGGACTTCTGGTTAGCAGCCAAATGCCTTATCTACTACACCACTAGAGCTCCTTACATGCATCTTATGGCAGTATTTAAAAAATCACAAAAGCAAAAAACAAAAAACCCTTTTAAAATGAATTATTTGTGTTTTTGTTTGAGTGCTGTGTTTGATATATATGAAATAATTGACACTGACAAAGTATAATTCCAAATATTTATAACTTTTATAAAAATTCCACATCCCTCTATTGGTCATGTCAAGATGAAAGCAGATACCTTTCTCTATGTTAACTAGCTTTACTGTAACAATATTAATTGTAAAAACTACATGGGAAATTTAAAAATTCAAACATAAGTAACACAAATTTCCTATAAGTTGAAACAAAAACGTATTTGTGAGACAGCATGGATGTCAAAATGTCTACTGTGTAAATTTTGTGATGTTGTTGTTGTTATGTGCCATCGAGTGGGATCCGACTCAAAGCAACCCCTCCTTGGGTTTCTGAGGCGGTATCACTATGAAAGTAGATTGCCCAACCTTCCTTCAGAGGAGTGACTATTAACCTTACTCAAAGAGAATTTTGGACTTTGTCCTTAGCTACTGGAAGGTGATCTCTATGTCCCTAGAATGTCCTTTGTGATAGAAGCGTCTTTGTGTGCATGGGGGCTTTGACCACTGCACAGTTTAACATCATGGTTTAACAACATGGGGGCTTTGGGCCTCACAACATCAGTTCTTCCTTCAGAGGGAACTGGAGACTGAAAATAATAGCTTCCTCTCTAGGAGGGATAGAGAAAAAGTCAGTTATGTGGATAGTATGTCACTGAACCCCAGGAAAAACTATGGACACCAATGGTTTGGGTAATCTTACTGGCTTGGCAATACTCTGTGCATATCATCACACATTCATACCAGAAGATTAATCCATCCTGTCTCTACAGTGAGAAGACAATGGGAGCTACATGTTTGGTATTTTTCTTGGAGTGCCCTTTGCATTTCTTCCCTTGACTGATTTTAAACTGTATCATTTTTATTTAACAAACATTTAAATGACAACATTTAATAAACTATTGCCTTCACTGAGTTCTTTTAGTCCTTCTAGCAAATGATTGAACCTAAGGATGTTTGAGGAGTCCCTCAAACTTGCAATTAATGTCAAATTGAGGGTGGTGGTATGTACTGTTCTCTCTGACTTTGCTGTTGGCTCTAAACTTTATGCAGACAGACAAGGGTTGGAACTCTGGTCAATATTGTCCTTTTCTTTGTCACAGCTGGGCTCATCTGACTCTAGAGTAGCTCTTTTCAGCTTTGTCTCCTTGAGTAAGATGGCCACAAACAATTCTCTCAGTAATTGTATTATTAGTATGGTATCTTGGATGACTCTTATGTATCAAGTTCATATTGTATCAGCACTGGCTCCATCAAAATCTATCTCTGCAGGCTTTTTTCAGGGGAGTTTGAAATTTCGTAATAGAATATGAAGACATTAAGAGTCAGCTCCATTCTGATATGATGGATTGGTTTTATTCCCTCCCTACTCCCAACTCCCTTTTTTTTGTGCTGATTTCCAAAGCTTGCTGGTATATTTATTGTAACTGACCGACAGTGCCTTTCTTGTCATCACTAGCTGCTGCCTCAGCATAGTAATTAGTAGTCTCCTTTGATGCTCAAGTAAAAGACTTTGCTTTTTGCTTGTGAAAGAACTTTTTCAAAAGAGCCAGTGCATCACTGTAGACATATCTTAGTTTAGTTGCATTTTCTCTTATTCTTGTGCCATTTGCTGTTTTCTTCTTGGCACCTTCCATTTTGTATTCTATGTTTATGGCAATCTTTCAAGAATGTTCCTAGAGCAACTAGGAGAAGATTTCACTCCTCATTGGGAAATTTATCCCTTTGCTTACTTATAGACTTCATGTGCACTGCCATATCATCATGGCAGACTCGGCATTCTCTCCCATATTTGCCTTCAGCACCAGCTCATTTTTACCTATGACTGCATGTTCCCACCCAAGGCAAGAAGGCAGGAAAAACCAGGGCTGACGGTGGCAGAATTCAGGTATGGGGAGGGTGGAGAGGTTTCAAACAGCTTAGGGAGACAAACTTGCCTGTCATTTTGTCATACTGTGGTGGCTTGCGTGTTGCTGTGAGGCTAGAAGCTATACCACTGGTGTTTCAAACACCAGCATGGTTACACATGGTGCACAGGTTTCAATGCAGCTTACAGACTGAGACAGACTCAGAAGAAGGAAGAGGTCATTTCAAAGAATTGGCCAGGGAAAACCTTATGAATAGCAGAAAAACACTGCCTGATACTTTACTGGACAACTTTATGAATAGCCTGAAAGCATGGTCCAATACACTGCCAGAAGATGAGCCCCTAAGGTCAGAAGGCACTCAAAATACGACTGGGAAAG
>NW_006921848.1:77644-78907 GCF_000298275.1 Orycteropus afer afer | reverse complement strand
ATTTCAGCTCACTAATGCTGAGGATATCAATCTTTATGTGCTCCATTTCATTTTTGACAACTTCCAATTTTCCTAGATTCATACTTCATACATTCCATATCCCGATGATTAATGGATGTCTGTGGCTGTTTCTCTTCAATTTGAGTGGTGCCACATTAGCAAATGGAGGTCTCGAAAGCTTTACCTTATCCATAGGAGTAAGGTTGGGTTTACTCAGATGATGCATCTCTTTCCCAGTCCTATTTTGAGAGCCTTCTAACCTAACCTAACTAGTCATAAAATTGTGTGGTAATGTATTAAACAGTGTTTCTTTGCTATTCATAAGGTTTTCCCCGGCCAATTCTTTGAGAAGTGGATGACCTCCTCCTTCTTCTGAGTATGTCTCAGTCTGTAAGCTGGGCTGATATCTGTGCACCATGTGCATCATGCTGGGTTAGAAACACCAGTGGCTCAGCCTCAAAACTCCCATCAACATGTCACCACGGTAGGACAAACCGACAGACAAGTTTGCCTCCCTATTGGATACCTCTCGTATCACCCTTACCTGGGTCCTTGCAGCTGACTCCTCCTCTGTCCAGATTCCTAGGCCTTTTAATTCCCTTTCTCCCACTCTCCTGCCCTGCTGCTTTGGGCATGCCTGAGTTCCTCTCCTTACCTGGATCCCTGCAGCTGACTGCTCCTCTGTCTGAGTTCCTGGCTTTTTTATCCTCTTTCTCCCACTCTCCCGCACTGCTGCTTTGGACATGCCTGAGTTCCCTCTTCTCACCTGGATCCCTGTGGCTGACTGGTCCTCTGTCTGAGTTCCTGGCTTTTAATTCCCTTTTTCCTGCTCTCCCTCACTGCTGCTTTGCATGTGCCTGATTTCCCTCTCCACACCTGGATCCCTGCTGCTGACTGCAACTACTTCAAAACTACTAAGAGACACCAATTCACATCAACTGGGATGGCTATTACCAGACAAACATAGAAAATGACTTGTGTTGTAGAGGATGTGGATCAATGAGAATCATCATGTATTGCTGGTGGGATTGTAAAATGGTGAGGCTTGTAAAATAGTTTGGCTCTTCCTTTAAAAGTTAAACTTTGAATTATCAAATGAATCAGCAACTCTACTCCTACATATAAATGCAAAAGACCTGAATACAGAGACTCCAATAGATACCTGTACATCAACGTTTATTGCAATCTTATTCAACACAGTCCAAAGGTGGAAACAACTCAAATGTCTGTCAAAAGGTGAATGGATAAACAAAATGTGTTATA
>NW_006921848.1:74239-76504 GCF_000298275.1 Orycteropus afer afer | reverse complement strand
ATACCTAAGAGTGGAATTGCTAGGGCATATGGTAATTCTATGTTTAACCTTTTAAGGAACCACCAAACTATTTTCCACAGAGGCTGTATGGTGCAGTGAATTACTTGGTGTGGCTCTTCTAGCCCCGATCTTTGTGATTCCCACTGGATGACTGTGTAGAAGCATATAAATACGAGGTGTGTGTGGTCTACCAAGGGGATCGGGTAGCTTATTGGTAATGTAAATTAGGTACATGGCATCCTTGTGGGGGTGAGACTGTGGAAATAAGGTGTATGATCAGTTTTATCATTTCACTAGGCTTTGAATGAGCCCTCCTAGAGGCAGAACATGGGTTCTGGTGGCAAGTGGGTAAGACATTCAGGTGCTTAGCAGAAGTTGGTGGTTGAAATCCACCAGTTGCTCCATGGGAAGCAATCTACTTCCATAAAGATTTATAGCTTTGGAAACCCTATGGGGTCACTATGAGTTAGAATTGACTAGATGGCAGTGGGTTTGATTTTGGTAGAGGCAGAAGGGGAAATTTCACTGCTATCAAGAGAGAAGACCAGAGGTGGAGTGGAGTGCATCCTTGGACCTGAGATCCTTGCATTAGACGTCTTTGGCAGAGAGACCAGCAGAAAGACTGGTAGAGTGACAGTGGCAGCAAAGGCCGTAGAACTGAATGACCAGTCTAAGACAGATTGGTGGACTTATCAGCCCATGGACCAAGGAAGCTGAGTGTCTTTGGGCAGGAGGCTTGCCGGTGGAGTAGAGTGCACCCAGGTGTACCTATTGACAGAGCTAAAAGAGTACTGTAACACTTGCCTTAGCAGAGCAGAGGCCAACCCAGGAGTTTGAGGGCTAAAAAGAGGCATGTCTGAGGATACGGCCAAGGAGACCCTGTCCTGATTGAAGAATTGTATCCTGAGCATTCCTGAACCTTAATTGTAACCTATTACTTCCCTAATAAGCCCACTAATCATGAGTATCGTCTGTGAGTTCTGTGTGGCCATTGCAACAAATTATCGAACCCAGTAGGGAAGTAGTGAGTGCCATGGGAGGGGTGACTGGTGTCAGAGTTGGTTAAAAATAAAAGGTTGGAGGGTGGTGGCATGTTTGGCCTCATAGGAATAAGCCTTGGGCTGCTGATGGTGATTCCATCTCCCCTTCGTGAAATTAGAGGAGATTGGAGGAAGATGCTGCCCCAATTTCTCCATATCCGTGCCAACATTTGCTATATTCTGATTTTTTAACCTTAGCCACCCAAATGGGAGTGAAGTGGTATTTTATTTGCATCTTCCAGGGCTAGAATGCTAACAGAAGGTAGGCAATTGGAACCCACCAGCTGATCCTTGGGAGAAAAGACCTAGTGATCTGCTCCTGTAAAAATGTACAGCCTAGGAAACTCTATGGGGTAGTTCTCCTAACCTAAGGGTTGTTTTGAATCTGAAACAACTCGAGGACACACAACAGCAATAGCTAATGAGCTTGAGCACCTTTTCATGTACTTGTTGCTCATTTGTTTATTGTCTTTGGTGAAATGTCTATTCAGATCCTCTGCACATTTTTTGATATGGTTGGTCTTCTTGTTATTGTATGAGTTCTTTACATATATTCCGGTTATTAGATACTTATCAGATGTATGGTTCCCCAACATTTTCTCTCAGTTTGTAGGTTGTCACTTAACACAACAAAAAATTTAACTAAAAAAAAAAGTTTAAAATGTTATAAATAGCAGTGAGTTGACCAAAAGCCTCAAAGAGACACAGGGTGAGGTCTGACAGGAAAAGAGTTAAGTGCTTCTAGGTGAAGAAGTGAGTGAGCTGACTTGTGGAGAGAGGTGTAGGAAGAAGTTAGATTATCCTTGCACTTCCTCCTGCCCTTCCTTGCAAAAAGGTGAGGGGCAGTTTTTTCTTGTCTATGATTCTCCAGTAGCCTGTGGTTACAGACTGAGACACAAGGACGGCAAAATAAGAAGAGGTCCATAAAGGACTGGCAGGGCCCCAGATTACCTTGCTGAGGAAATGTGAGTTTCCTTCTTTCAGCAACAACTTCCCTGAAGCCCTCATGACTGCTCCCCGAGAGTCACCACACCTCCATCTTGGCTCTCCCTTGGCTCCAAGCCCAGATCCTCATCCCACTCACTCTCAGTAATAGAGTGAGAGTCATGTCTGGATCCCCAGTCCTTCCTATTCTCCTAACCTTTATTGAGCACCTACTGTATGCTGGAAGGAATTCCCTTGAATTACCCAGTGCTTCCCTAGACCACAGCTCTTTATGTCTTCA
>NW_006921848.1:71153-73119 GCF_000298275.1 Orycteropus afer afer | reverse complement strand
CCCGGGGAGTGGAGGCCTGGGCCAGGCTGGACTCTGCTCATGTATCACGAGGTGTACTTTTCTTATTTGTGCTTCACGAAGCACTCCTCTCTTTAGAAGACACTAGATCATCCCCAGGGAGCTCTGGTAGCATGGTGCCTAAGGCACTTGACTGGTAGCCAGAAGGCTGGTGGTTCAAACCCACCAGCCACACCTCGGAAGGAAGGTAGGGCAATCTACTTCTGTAGTGTTACTGCCTCAGAATCCCAAGGAGGGGTTGCTATGTGTTGGGTCAGACTCGATGGCACATAACAGCAACAACAACAACAACAGATCATCCCCACTTATGGTGACTGTGAGGCATGGAGAGCTGAAGGAACTTCAGGTGAGACAACAAGCAGAGCACTGTTTTTCCTTTTCCTTTTTTGATTATAAAGGAAAAACATGCTCATTGTAGTAAAGAAAGCAAAGAAGAAAAGGAGAACAACACTCACTTGACTCCTCCCACCAGCGTTACTGTCAACATTATATAATTTATGATCAGCATTTTCATCATCAAATCTTTTCCAAAACATGATATTCAATGTGTATATACTGGAGCATGTTGACACATGACACTTTACTTAAACAATCCTATATTGCTGAATGCTAGAATTTTTTTCCAGTTTTACAAACATTAAGTAACATCTCAGTAAAGAATTCTGTGACTATTGGATTGTTCACATCCTCAGTAACATTATTTAAGTAAAATAATAAAGTTGTGTTAATGACTATGCATTTCTTTAAATCAAGGAGAGGTTTCTGAACAGAACAGGGACTAGTCTTGCAAGACCTATTCTCTTTCCATTATGTTCAGGGAATCTGACTCTCACCAACTCCTCCCAACCTGAACTCCCCTGAAATACTGCTTCTGCTGACCTGAGCACTGTGGCCTGGTAACTCTGAGTATCAAAAATCCTGAATAATGTGTCTCTTTGCCCTGTATATCCAGGGAACCTTTCTGAAAGCTATGTGGGCTGAGGACAAGGAGAATGAGCAAGGGTGTGAGTGGAGGGTAACATTCTCTGGAGCAGAGTGTGGAGTCTGCCCATTAGTGTGTGATCATGGCTGGCCTTACCTTTTGGCCCCCGTCCTGCCCAGGGCATTCAACCTAGGATAAGAATTGGAATTCCCCAGGTCAGAGTGTGAACTTTGCTCCTGAGCAGATGTTGTTGTTGTTATTATGTGCCCTCAAGTTGGATCCGACTCACAGTGACCCCTCCTTGAGTTTCCGAGGCAGTATCACTACGGAAGTAGATTGCCCCATCTTCCTTCTGAGGATTGGCTGGTGGGTATGAACCGCCAGCCTCCTGGTTAGCAGTCAAGTGCCTTAGGCACTACACTACCAGAGGTACTGCCTGGGCATTGATGGAGGCCTGTCCCTTGTTGTCAAATGTAGGCCAGTTCTCGAAATTCCCTGTTTGTCTTTGCAACCAGGGTGTGGCATGTTCCCCCTGGATGTGAGCTAATGTGACTAATAAGGTGCCATCAATCTCATCTGTCCAGTGTCAGGAGCTGTGTGTCTGGCCTTTTCTTACTATTTCGGGTAAGGGCTGTCCTTCACCAGTGGGGTGAACAGGAGGTGATCCAGCACATAGTTGGCGAGATGAAAGCAACCAAACAGGGTGTTAGACTTTGAGTGCTGCCAGAAAAATCTTATTTCCCTTTTTCGAAGAACGTGGCCTCTAAAGTAGGAGTGGCTGGTGATGAGACAGAGAAGAAGGCTAAAATCAGAAAGTAATATTGTACACCTGCCAAATAGAAAGAATAGACTCAAAATCCAGAGCAAGTTATAAAATAGCAAGAAATTCTTAAAAATGTGCTGTTCATGCAACCCAGTGTCCTGATGGTCCAAAGGATGAAGAGTTATGTGGCTTCGGGTCAAGGAGTGTGTGAAATGAATTTTGGGAAGAAGTGAGGGGGAAATTGGATTATCCTTGCCTTCCAT
>NW_006921848.1:41246-41904 GCF_000298275.1 Orycteropus afer afer | reverse complement strand
GCCATACTGCTTTCTACAGTGGTCGTATCATTTTACAGTCTCACCAGCACTGTATGAGAGTCCCAATCTCTACATCCTCTCCTGCATTTGTTATTTTCTGTCTTGTTGAATTTTGCTATTAGTGTTGAGGCAAGATGGTATGTCATTGTTGTTTTGGTTTGCATCTCTGTAGTGGCTAATGATTGTGAATATTTCTTCATGTGTTTATTGGCCGCCTGAATATCTTATTTAGTGAAGTATCTATCCATGTCTTCTGCCCATTTTTTTAAATTGGATTATTAGTCTTTTTGCTGTTGAGGTGTTGGAGTTTTGTATAAATTTTAGAGATAAGTTCCTTGTCAGGTATGTCATTGCTGAATATTTTTTCCACTCTGTAGGTTTTTTTTTTTTTTTTTTTAATTCTTTTGGAAAAATCTTTTGAAATACATAAAAATTTAATTTTTAGAAGGTCCCATTCATCTAGTTTATCTTCTGCTGTTTGTGCATTTTGAATTATGCTTGTCTATTTATGCCATATATCAGGCCCCTAAATTTGCCCCTATTTTTTCCTTAAGGAACTTTACTGTTTTTGGTTTCACATTTTTAAGTGTTTTTTCATGGTGTTGCTGATTTCTTTGTTCCATATAATTTTCTGTGCTGAGCTATTGTTTTATTATTT
>NW_006921848.1:39344-40456 GCF_000298275.1 Orycteropus afer afer | reverse complement strand
TAACCTGCTCAATGTGTTATCTATTTCTGAAATTTTAGTGTTGATCTTCTGGATTTCTATCTGTAGATTTTGTGTCATTTTTAATTTTTCATTTATTTTGTCATTTTGTTCTTATATTGACTTCTGAAATTGTTCTAGGGTTTTGTCTGTGTTTTCCTTAATTTTGTCAGTGTTTTCCTTGATATTTTTTCTGACTGATCCCTTACCAAAGTAGTATTGAGGTATTTGTCTTCAGTCTCACTAACTCTGTCTTCCATTGATTCAATTCTACTCCCTCACCTGCTCAATGTCTTGTCTATTTCAGAAATTTTACTGTTGATCTTCTGGATTTCTGTCTGTAGGTTTTGTATCATTTTCAATTATTTTGTCCTTTTGTTCTTGTATTGACTTCTGAAATTGTTCTAGGGTTCTGTCTGTGTTTTCCTTAATTTTGTCAGTGTTTTCCTTGATCTGTCTCTCAATCCATTGCAGGTACCTAAATATAGTTCTTCTGAACTCCTTATCAGGAAGTTCTAATGCTGTGTCTTCCTCAGGGATGTTTTCTGGATCTGTGTCCTGGTCCTTTGTTTCTACTACTTTACCTTGCATCTTTGTGTGGACTTTGATGGTCTGTTTTCCCTGAGACACTGTGATGTTGTTGTATTTATATTTAATTGGTGATTGTATGTTGGAGTGATTTTCCCAAGGTATTTGTTTTCTTTAGATGTATCTGAGTAAGCAAGGTACTATGCTTCTGCATTCGCTAGTTGGCAGCACTTATGCACTCATCACCTGTCTCCTTTCCAGTCGTCTGCCTCCAGTGTGTCTGTGCTATCTTTGGCAAACAGAGCCTATTCTTAGGTCTATGGGTTCTGAAAGGAAACACTGCTGGTTTAAATATCCATAATGGCTATACCGCTTGTAAACATTCAAAATGGCTTCCCTCTCTGGACAGCCAAAATTCTACAGCTCAGTTTGTCTCCTTCTTTGCTGTTTCCTTTTAGTTGTCAGCCACCCCTGCAGTTGTCCATTCAGCCCTTGGTGAGCAGTGCCAATTTTTAGGTTAATTCTCAGGTCCTAATGCCACTTGGAAATATTCAAAATGTCTGTGCTGTTAGGATCATTGACAGTCC
>NW_006921848.1:37134-39087 GCF_000298275.1 Orycteropus afer afer | reverse complement strand
CCTCCCTAGGTCTCTGGGGCCTGGTGAATAATGCTGGCATCTCTATGCCTACGGCACCCAATGAGTGGCTGACCAAAGAGGACTTTGTGAAAATATTGGACGTGAACCTGCTGGGTGTGATTGAAGTGACTCTGAGCCTGCTGCCACTAGTGCGGAAGGCGAGGGGCCGCATCATCAACATTGCCAGTGTCATGGGCAGGGTGTCCCTTTTTGGTGGAGGCTACTGCATCTCCAAGTATGGTGTGGAGGCCTTCTCTGACTCCCTCAGGTATGGGACTGGGACTGAGGCTCTCTGCACTCTCCTGTTTCTTTCCTCTGTGGGTGCTTTTTCCTAAGAGTTTCATTTAATGACAGCCTTAGACCTCTCCTTGGAGAACTCTCTGTTACTTTGTGGTCTTCCCTCCTTTCTGAATTGGGCAGCTATTCACAGGTAACAACTTTTGAAAGTTCTGAGTGGAAGAAGGGGCCCAGGCTCCATGAGTTTAGTGAAACATAGCCCTGCCCTGGAATAAGGTCCACGGCTGGGAACTATCTGTGGTAGAATTGGAACATGAATACTTTGGTTCCTGAGTGCACACACATATCTACTGTGATACCCACCTTCAGGGAATGATGGAAGTGGGGCTCCTGTTTGACTCCATTCAGCACATATTTACTGGGCACTTGTAAGAGTACCCAGTGTGTCTTAGGGCATTAAGATTTGGGCCCTGATCTACAGACACTCACAGCTGATAGCAGGAAAAGAAATTGTAAAACATTTTGTCTTCTCTTGTAATCCTTGGGACCGTTAACCCTAGAAGTCCCTATTTGAGGGGAAGATCCTAATGCTGGGTCTGAGCTAAGGAAGGACCAAGAGTCCACCTAGCAGTTGTTCAAAGAAGGAATTCTGGAAGGCCTCCTATCAGCAGAGGCCAGTCTGAGGGTGAGAATGCTGCCTGCGCTGTAGGCCCACTAGGGACAAAGGACAAGGCCAGGCCTGGCCAAGTAGCTAGGGAGGTGGCAAGGTGGCCTTGGGGAGGTCTTTGGGCCCTGGAAAGCCACTAGCACTTTGTGCTGTTGGCAGTGGAAGTCCATGGAAGGGAGTTAATCAGGGGAGCTACTGGTTGAATTAACTCCTGGAGACCCCTATGGCTGTAATGCTGAGGATGGTTCTGATTGTGGGAGCCACAACTAGCCTTAGAAGCCTAATTCAGGAGCTCCACTGAGAGACTACTGTGGAATTACTAGGTCAGGAGAAGGCAGGACAGGGACAAAGTATATGTAAGAGATAAAAGTGACAAGGCATAGTGATGATTGGATTTAGGGGGAAAGGAAGAGATAACATTTCATCAGTGCTTTGCTCCAGGATAGGTAGAATTTGGAGTTAATGGGCTCATAATATACAACTATTTTAAAAATTGTTTAAACTCTATACAGAGGCAATGCCATAGTCATTATTATTCTCCCACTGCTGGCTGCTCTTCACAGCTCCTCAGGTTTCCAGCCTATTTCACCCCAGTCTGGCATAGTTGTTTGTTTTTTCTCCCAAGGCCTCTGAAGCCCTTTGCCCTGTCATTGTCTGCCTTGCAGGAGAGAGCTCTCCTTCTTTGGGGTGAAGGTGGCTATGATCGAGCCCGGTTACTTCAAGACTGGAATTACTAGCAGAGAGATGTTTTTAAGGACCTTTCAGAAGTTGTGGGACCGGGCCAGCCCGGAGCTCAAGGAGATCTACGGCGAGGAGTTCCTGGCTTCTTGTGAGTGGGCTGTGGACAGTAGAAAGAGAAGCAAACCCATGTGTGGAAGGCCTGGGTCCACCGCTTGATTCTTGTGTCTCATGGTCTGTCTTCCAGTCTGTGCCTCTACAGCAGAGTGAAGACATTCGGCCCCATTTCCATCCCCTTTGTGGTCTGTGGGGTAACCCACAGAAAGGGCCCAAACTTACTTGCCCTGGAACCAGTTCTCTTTACCCTGTCT
>NW_006921848.1:29046-35484 GCF_000298275.1 Orycteropus afer afer | reverse complement strand
CCTGCTCAACCTTTGAGGGGCAGCCTCTGCCTTCTTTCTTCCTAGCTTGCCCCATTCACTTCCCCTGGAGGCAAACAGTCTGGGAAATGTCTCCCAAGCCAGATCTGGAGGTGCTGGGCTGGTGGGGTGGGGGTACAGGTGGGAAGTAGGGGAGATTTTCCTTCCACCACTTCTCACCTCCATCCTCCACTGGCTTCAGGTAACTTCAGATTCAGGGCTGGGTCCATGATCTGAACCCTTCTTGGTATCACTTTTGGTACAGAATGCCCAAGTCCTGCTGATCTCTTCCAAGGTGACACCTTATTCACCTGATTTTGGGACTGGTCAATCTTTGTGACAGTGGTGTGTAGAGACACAGCTCTCTCTCTCCTGCATCTCTGGGGCCTTGACTCAATGTCTGATCTCTAGTCAGGGAGATTTTGGTCCTGGGAATTCTACAGTCTGTAAGGTGACCTGGCAACCAGGTTTACACTGTGTTTCCTGAGTATGATGCTGAAATATGTTCCAAGTAACCACCCTGGGCCCAGCATCATTGTCTCTGCACACTATGGAATCCAGGGCATAGCACCTCATTTCTGCCTCATTTTCTTTCCTGATGACTTCTTGTCTTTGACAGTTTCTTTCCTCTTTCGACTAGCCTGCCTGTTGATATTGAATGTTTCCTAATATTCTGGCCTCAGCGTATCATATCTCATCCCCTCTTAGAGCAAAGGACTCTGTACTACTTCCTCCCTCCAGCTGCTCAAGGAACTTGAGGCCTGTATTTGCCATCTAGATGGACCTCAGCTCACTGAGGATCATATCAGAATGCTCTGTGCCCCTTTGTGTCCCCAGAGTGTCTCCTCTCCTGACTTCTTTCAGCGCCTGTGGCTTCTACTTCTCCTAGTTACTGGCATTGTATTTTGAAATCCCTTTACCCCCCCACCACTGAATTTTTAGATATTTCCCGTGTTCTCAGGTTTCATTAAATGAATGAGATCCATGTCTTCTGTCTACTTAATTTTCCTTAGCCATAAATGATTATTGCACCTCCCTGTTTGGGTGTCAGGAGAAATCAATAGGCAAGATCAAATAAAGAGCTGTGTGTGAAGATGCATTATTGCGTTGTCCTAAATGTGTAAGAGATCTCTTTTCCCCAAAGAAATGCCCAAAGGCCTCTATTCCATTTCATTTGAAGATAATATTTGGGCCAATTGTCCAGAAACAGTGATATGTCCCAGTGTAATCTAACATTATAACCGAAGAAGCAACAAACCTGTATTTGTATTTTAGTTTCTTGGCCTTATAATCAAGACTCACTCCCTTCCATCATCAATATTAAGCATGTACGATGTACTTGGTGCAATGGAACACACACAGAAATCAACATCATTGCTCTTGAGGAATTGATATGCTAAAATGTAAAAAATACACCTTCCTTAATTTGGTAGATTGGTGTTTATTGCAAGGTACTGAGGACATATTCTGAAGGGTGATCTCTTGTTATAAATTATACCCTTTAGAAATTAGAGGGCAAAGGGTGAGAGAGGATTTCAAGGCAGACATTGAAAGATCATTCAGGATAGGAGCTGAGGTAGGTAGAATGACGGCCCCACCACAGGTGTCTCTGTCCTAGTCCCTAAAGCTCATGAATATGCTATCTTGTGTGGCAAAGAAGAATTATCACGGTAGATAGAATTAAGATTGCTCATCATCTCCTCTTGGGATAGGGAGATGATCCTGAATTACCCAGGTGGGCTCCCTGTACTCACAAGGGCCCCTGTAAGTGAAAGAGAGTTGAAGAAGATGGGGTCAGACTAATATAGTTGGAGAAGCTTCAGCCATCTGTTACCACTTTGAAAGAGGAGAAAGGGGACACAAGCCAAGGAAGCCGCTAGAAGCTGGAAAAGTCATGGAAATGGATTCTCCCTAGAACATTCAGAACAGAAAGCAGCCTTGTAGACATCTTGATTTCAGTTTCAGCCTGGTAAGAACTGAATCAGACATCTGACCTAAGTCAAGGTAATAGATAATAGATTTCTGTTGTTTTATGCCACTGAGTGTGTGACAATTTGTTACAGCAACAACAGAAAATGAAAAGAGTAGATTTGCAGGAAGAGAAATGCAATCACATCATCTGAGGAGGAAGTTGCTTCAGCAAATAGGATGAGGAAAAAGCTTTGGGGATACAAGCAAAGGATACGGGTGTCAGACAATGGGTGAAATTAGCAAGATACTGCATCCCTTTTGCCAGCACAAAGCTAGCAAAGTAGAAGTAGTTGGTGACCAATCAGAAGAAGAGAGAAGGCTGAAAAAGGAAGGTAATATTGAACACCTGTGAAGAAGAAGGAACAGAGGTTCAAAGGTAGAAGATAGCAAGAAATTCTTAAAAATTTACCATTAATGCTACCCAGTTTTTGATGGGTCAAGAACATTGGGGCTTCTTTAAGTTAGAACATGCATAGAGCAAAAGTTTAAATGGAGCACATTCCTTTATTCAGATTGGTCCTCTCTTCCAAATAAAAATTGGTACTTTTTGTGCATGTGGAGGAGAGGGAAATGGGACACAGTTGGAAAAAGTAGGAGTTATATTAGCAGTATTTTTGTTGTTATAATAAACTTGATATTTTAACTTGGTAAAAATGCCCATTTTCTTTCAGGAAAAGAGAAGAACAAATTTCCAAAAATTTTCAGTTCTCTTTACATCTATTTTCAGTTCCAAAGATTAATTTACATGAAGAGATATAGTGAAATCAGTTGAAAACTCCATTCACAAAAAGTTTTTCCATTTACATTAAACATATGTTTTTAACAACTAGTATTGTTCATGAAGATTTCACAAGACATTAAATAAAGGTAGCCATCAGGTCAACTTGTATCCCTGTTGTGGTAGTTAAAGTTGTGTGTCAACTTGGCTGGGCCTGGTAGAGTGGCTGGGAAGCTTGTAGTAGTTATTGCCCATCATGAGATTGGCAATCAGCTTCTCAGTGGGATCTACCACAAGCAGCCGAGTAGCTGCTTTGGGTGTGTGGTCTGCTTCCCATATATAAGAAACAGCTTTGGGAATGGTCTCTAGTTTATGGCATGCTTGAACCCTACATGTAGCCGAATCATTGTCTGGCAGCCTGCCATGCTCTGCTAATCTTGGGACTTTCAGTGGACTTGAATCAATGGCCTGCTGTGTTGTATGGTAATATTGTGACTATGCCTTTTTACTTGTCGACCTTGGGTTTGTCAGCCTTAGCAGCCAGCCGCTGTCTGAATGAAGAACAGTCCCCAGCTTCAGTGGGCTGGGAGCAGGAGGTAGAGCTGAAGCCCAAGGTTGAGTGTTCACTCAGCCCCTAGAGCCTGGCAATTTGAACTTGGACTTCTAGCCTCCAAAACTATAAGAGAATAAACTCCTCCTTGTTCAAGCCACCCCATTTGTGGTATATTCCTGTCAGAGTGGCACTAGGTAACCAGAACACCTGTTGTGTTAGTTCTCTAGTGTTGCTATAACAGAAATGCCACAGACATTTGTTTTCTTACAGTTTAGGAGGCTGAAAGTCTGAATTCAGAGTGCTGACTCTAGGGGAAGACTTTCTTTCTCTGTTGACTCTGGAAGAAGATCCTCATCTCTTTAGCTTCTGCTTCCGGTTCCTTGGAGAGGTCTGTGTGTCTTGGAATTTTTCTTACAACCATCTCTGCTTGCTCGCTTGCTTGTTTAATCTCTTTTAGATCTCAAAAAATATTCACTCAAGACACACCCTATGCTAATTCTGTTTTATTAATATAAGAAAAACAATCCTTTCCCAAGTGGGATTATAACCATAGGCATAAAAGGTTCCTATGGTTTTATATAACACATATCTTTTTGGGACACAATTCAATCTGCAGTCCTGTTAATTATTTTTAGAGCATATGCATGTTCAAACCAAAACCAAGCTCACTGCCATAGAGTCAATTCGGACTCATAGCAACCCCCATTGAGTTTCCAAGGTTGTAAATCTTTATGGAAGTAGATTGCCTCATGTGCCTTCCTCAGAGCAGCTGGTGGGTTTGAACCTCCGGACTTCTGGTTAGCAGCCAAATGCCTTATCTACTACACCACTAGAGCTCCTTACATGCATCTTATGGCAGTATTTAAAAAATCACAAAAGCAAAAAACAAAAAACCCTTTTAAAATGAATTATTTGTGTTTTTGTTTGAGTGCTGTGTTTGATATATATGAAATAATTGACACTGACAAAGTATAATTCCAAATATTTATAACTTTTATAAAAATTCCACATCCCTCTATTGGTCATGTCAAGATGAAAGCAGATACCTTTCTCTATGTTAACTAGCTTTACTGTAACAATATTAATTGTAAAAACTACATGGGAAATTTAAAAATTCAAACATAAGTAACACAAATTTCCTATAAGTTGAAACAAAAACGTATTTGTGAGACAGCATGGATGTCAAAATGTCTACTGTGTAAATTTTGTGATGTTGTTGTTGTTATGTGCCATCGAGTGGGATCCGACTCAAAGCAACCCCTCCTTGGGTTTCTGAGGCGGTATCACTATGAAAGTAGATTGCCCAACCTTCCTTCAGAGGAGTGACTATTAACCTTACTCAAAGAGAATTTTGGCCTTTGTCCTTAGCTACTGGAAGGTGATCTCTATGTCCCTAGAATGTCCTTTGTGATAGAAGTGTCTTTGTGTGCATGGGGGCTTTGACCACTGCACAGTTTAACATCATGATTTAACAACATGGGGGTTTTGGGCCACACAACATCAGTTCTTCCTTCAGAGGGAACTGGAGACTGAAAATAATAGCCTCATCTCTAGGAGGGATAGAGAAAAAGTCAGTGATGTGGATAGTATGTCACTGAATCCCAGTAGAAACTATGGACACCAATGGTTTGGGTAAGCTTCCCGGCTTGGCAGTACTCTGTGCATATCGTCACACATTCATACCAGAAGATTAATTCATCCTGTCTCTACAGTGAGAAGACAATAGGAGCTACATGTTTGGTATTTTTCCTGGAGTGCCCTTTGCATTTCTTCCGTTGACTGATTTTAAACTGTATCATTTTCATTTAACAAACATTTAAATGACAACATTTAATAAACTGTTGTCAGAATATAACAGCCTTCAGTGAGTCCTTTTAGTCCTTCTAGCAAATGATTGAACCTAAGGATGTTTGAGGAGCCCCTCAAACTTGCAATTAATGTCAAATTGAGGGTGGTGGTGTGTACTGTTCTCTCTGACTTTGCTGTTGGCTCTAAACTTTATGCAGACAGACAAGGGTTGGAACTCTGGTCAATATTGTCCTTTTCTTTGTCACAGCTGGGCTCATCTGACTCTAGAGTAGCTCTTTTCAGCTTTGTCTCCTTGAGTAAGATGGCCACAAACAATTCTCTCAGTAATTGTATTATTAGTATGGTATCTTGGATGACTCTTATGTATCAAGTTCATATTGTATCAGCACTGGCTCCATCAAAATCTATCTCTGCAGGCTTTTTTCAGGGGAGTTTGAAATTTCGTAATAGAATATGAAGACATTAAGAGTCAGCTCCATTCTGATATGATGGATTGGTTTTATTCCCTCCCTACTCCCAACTCCCTTTTTTTTGTGCTGATTTCCAAAGCTTGCTGGTATATTTATTGTAACTGACCGACAGTGCCTTTCTTGTCATCACTAGCTGCTGCCTCAGCATAGTAATTAGTAGTCTCCTTTGATGCTCAAGTAAAAGACTTTGCTTTTTGCTTGTGAAAGAACTTTTTCAAAAGAGCCAGTGCATCACTGTAGACATATCTTAGTTTAGTTGCATTTTCTCTTATTCTTGTGCCATTTGCTGTTTTCTTCTTGGCACCTTCCATTTTGTATTCTATGTTTATGGCAATCTTTCAAGAATGTTCCTAGAGCAACTAGGAGAAGATTCCACTCCTCATTGGGAAATTTATCCCTTTGCTTACTTATAGACTTCATGTGCACTGCCATATCATCATGGCAGACTCAGCATGCTCTCCCATATTTGCCTTCAGCACCAGCTCATTTTTACCTATGACTGCATGTTCCCACCCAAGGCAAGAAGGCGGGAAAAACCAGGGCTGACGGTGGCAAATTTCAGGTATGGGGAGGGTGGAGAGGTTTCAAACAGCTTAGGGAGACGAACTTGTCTGTCATTTTGTCATACTGTGGTGGCTTGCGTGTTGCTGTGAGGCTAGAAGCTATACCACTGGTGTTTCAAACACCAGCATGGTTACACATGGTGCACAGGTTTCAATGCAGCTTACAGACTGAGACAGACTCAGAAGAAGGAAGAGGTCATTTCAAAGAATTGGCCAGGGAAAACCTTATGAATAGCAGAAAAACACTGCCTGATACTTTACTGGACAACTTTATGAATAGCCTGAAAGCATGGTCCAATACACTGCCAGAAGATGAGCCCCTAAGGTCAGAAGGCACTCAAAATACGACTGGGAAAG
>NW_006921848.1:26539-27641 GCF_000298275.1 Orycteropus afer afer | reverse complement strand
AATGATATTGAAGGAAGAATTTGAAGCTGCACTGAGAGAAGTGGTGAAAAGCAAGGCTCCAGGAATTGACTGAATACCCACTGAGATGTTTCAACAAACAGATGCCACTCTGCAGACACTCACTTGGCTATGGCAAGAGATTTGGAAGACAGCTACCTGGCCAACTGACTGGAAGAGATCCGTATTTGTACCCATTTCAAAGAAAGGTGATCCCACAGAATATGGAAATCATTGAACAATATCATTAATATCACACACAAGTAAAATCTTACTAAAAATCATTAAAAAATGGTTGCAGCAGTATATTGACAGAGAACTTCCAAAAATGCAAGCTGGAATCAGAAGAGGATGTGGAATGAGGGAAATCATTGCTGATGTCAGATGGATCTTGGCTGAAAGCAAAGAATCCCAGAAAGATGTTTACTTTTGTTTTATCGACTGTGCAAAAGCATTTGATTGTGTGGATCATAACAAATTATGGATAACAATGAGAAGAATGGGAATTCCAGAACACTTGATTATACTCATGAGGAACTTGTATATAGACCAGGAGGCTGTCATTAGAACAGAACGAGGGGATGCTGCATGGTTTAAAATCAGGAAAGGAGTGTATCAGAGTCGTATCCTTTCACCATACTTACTCAATCTGTGTGCTGAACATATACTCCAAGAAGCTAGATTAGATGAAGAAGAATGTGGCATCAGGATTGGAGGAAGACTTGCTAACAACCTGCACTACACTGATGACACAAATTTGCTTGCTGAAAGTGCGGATGACTTAAAGCACTTACTGATGAAGATTGAAGACTACAGTCTGCAGTATGGATTACACCTCAGTATAAAGAAAACAGAAATCTTTCCAATGGACCAATAAGCAGCATCACAATAAATGGAGAAAAGATTGAAGTTGTCAAAGACTTCATATTACTTGGTTCTACAAACAACACCTCAGAAGAAAGGTTGGGCAATCTACTTCCATAGTGATACCACCTTGGAAACCCAAGGAGGGTTCGCTATGAGTTGGGTCTGACTCGAGGGCAAATAACAACAACAACAATCAAAACCAATGTAAGCAGCAGTCAGGACATTGGACAACATATAG
>NW_006921848.1:23171-25224 GCF_000298275.1 Orycteropus afer afer | reverse complement strand
TTTTATCATCCCCAGCAGAAGCTCTGTGCCCATTAAGCATATCTAACTCCCTATTTCCCCTTCCACCAGTCCCTTTAATTACATCCTGTTCCTATGACTAGACTATGCCTACTCTAGATATTTCATGAGTGCAGTCAAACAATGTTTGTTTTTTTGTATCTGGTTTATATCACTTAGCATAGTGTTTTCAAGGCTCATCTATGTGTAGCATGTGTCAAGACTTTATTCTTTTTAGTGGCTGAAAAATATTTTACTGTATATATATATACTATATTTGGTTTATCCATTCATCTATTACTGGACACTTGGGTTGTTCCTTTTGACTATTGAAAACAATGCTGCTATAAATACTGATGTTTATAGCATCTCTTTATAACTATCTGTTTGAGTCCCCGTGTTTAATTGCTTTAGATGTACTTAGGAGGAATTTCCGGGTCATATCATTATTCTATATTTAAATTTTGGGGAGCCACCAAACTGTTTTCCAAAGCAACTACCCCTTTTCACAATCCCACTAACAATAGATGAGAGTTTCAGTTTCTCCACATACTTGCCAACATTAGCTATTTTCGTCTATTTGAATTATATTCATTCTAGAAGTTTGAAGGAGCTCTGGTGGTGTAGTGCCCAAGGCACTTGACTGCTAACCAGAACGTTGGCAGTTCAAGCCCACCAGCCATTCTTTGGAAGGAAGATGGGGCAATCTACTTCCATAGTGATATTGCTTCAGAAACCCAAAGAGGGATTGCTATGAGTTGGATCCGACTCCACGGCACTTAACAACAACAACAAAAGGTGTGAAGTTGTATCTTACTGTAGTTTTGATTTCCATTTCCCTAATTACTAATGAGGGAGCTATGGTAGCGTAGTGCCTAAGGCACTTGACTACTAACCAGAAGGCTGGCGGTTCAAACCCACCAGCCACTCCTTGGAAGGGAGATGGGGCAATCTACTTCCATAGTCATACTGCCTCAGAAACTCAAGGAAGGGTCACTATGAATTGGGTCCGACTCAATGACACATAATAACAACAACAACAATTACTAATGATATTGAATATCTTTTCATGTGCTTATTGTCCATTTGCATATTTACTATAGAGAAATGTCTATTCATATATTTAACCCCTTTTTAAATTAGGTTATTTATCTTGTTGTTATTGGAGTACCTTCCATATTCTGGATATTAAACTTTGATTATCAGATATATGATTTGCAAATATTTTCTCCCATTTTGTGAATTGTGTTTTCACTCTCATGATAGTGTACTTTGAGCCACAAAAGTTCTTAATTTTAACTTTTCTCTTTTATGCTTTTTTTGCCTGTCCCTTTCGTGTCATATTTAAGACATTATTGCTATATCCAAGGTTATGCAGATTGGAACTAATTATTCCCCCTTTCCCCTATCTGGACAAGTCAATATGTGGACAGTTTTCCTTGCTTAGAGCCAGAGTAAATTTCCACACCAGCTCCTGTGAAGCCACATGTATGAAAAATTCTATGCCAAAGAATTATAACTTGAATAAAAAATTATTTTAAATATTTTGTTGTAATTTGGGTGAAACTTTACAGAGCACATTAGTTTCCTAGTCAACAATTTATATACATTTTATTTTATGACCTTAGTTGCAATCCCATCAATGTAATATCACCCTTCCCTTTTCTTCTATGGGTTTCCCATTTCTGTTTGTCCTTCTTTCCTTCTCCATCCTGCTTTCTGAACTTTGTTTTCGGTAAATGCTGCCATTTTGGTCTTGTGTGGTTGATTGTTCTGAGAAGTCTGTTCCTCATGGGTGTTATTGTTTACTTTATTAGCTTGTCTATTGTTTGACTGAAAAGTGATCCCCTGGGGTGGGTTCAATTCCAGGATGGAAATGTGTCTAATGGCCATAGTCTTGGGGGTTCCAATAGTCTCTATGAGACCAGTAAGTCTGTTTTTTATGATTTTGAATTTTGCTCTACACTTTTCTCCTGCTCTGCCAAGGACTTTCTATTGTGATACTGATCAGAACAATCAGTAGTAGTAGCTCAGTCTAAGGGGGGCTGTGGGTTTG
>NW_006921848.1:21336-22597 GCF_000298275.1 Orycteropus afer afer | reverse complement strand
CCAGTGTCTTCCTTTGCCTTCTCATATCATGCTGGCCTCCACTTACTGTACATTGACTTTCCCTTCATTCAAGTTAACAAGAATCTACTCTCTAGTTAGTGATTTTCTCTCCCTTCCCCTCTGATCCCTGAAAAGATCAAAGAATGTTTCTTTCTGTGTGTAAAACTTTTCTTGACTTTTTATTGTAATGGTTTCATACAATATTAGTCCTTTTGTGATTGACTTATTTCACTCAGCATAATGTCCTCCAGGTTCATACTGGGTTCATTGTTATTCTTAATGTTGCTTAGTATTCCATTGTGTGTATATACCATAGTTTGCTTATCCATTCAACTCTTTTGGGGCACTTAGGTTGTTCTTGTGTTTTTGGTGTTGTGAACAGTGCTGCAATGAACATGGGTGTGCATATATCTATTTGTGTCATGCTCTTATTTCTCTAGAATACCTAGTAGTGGGATTGCTGGGTTATACGTTGTGTCTGTTTCTAACTTTTTAAAGATGCACCATACTTGAGTTCCGGCAAGATGGCGGACTAGGCAGAAAGACTGCACAGACCCTTTTCAACAAAGAAAAGGAAAACCAATTAACACAGACACAGAAGATATTCCTGGACCCCTGAGCCTTGAAGGGAAGGATATAGAAGTGGACTAAACCCCAACTAGCAGAAGAATTTGTGTGAAAATACCAAAAAAGGAGACATACGGAGCTGCGGTCTGGCAGCAGACATGAGCGATCCTCATGGCACAGACAGCTTGGAGATTCCCAAGTGGTGGTAGGACTTAAGAATTAACCTGAAAATCACCCTGCTAGCCAGGGACTGCATGGAGGAATGTGCACGGTGGCTGGAGAACAAACGGAGAAGGTGAAGAGAAAGGTGGGCTGAGCTGTGGACTTTTGCTGGTCCAGAGGATACCGCCATTTTGAAGGTTTAAAAAGTGGTTTGACTATTTTGGATATTTAAAGAGACAGCACTCTCACAGATTCCTGGGGATTAAGAACACATTCTACTTTCCAGCAACCCCAAGGACACTCGGGACCTGCAAGACTGAGAAGTTTTTTGAAGGTTATTTGATTGTAATTTGTGTCTGATTGAGTGGGAGACAACATCAGTCCCCATAAGACACAACTACACCCACACCTCCTGAGACTTCACTTACTGAGCAACAGCCACTACCTCCTTCTCCACCAATGGGCCAATGATAAAAAACCACCAATAAGAGCCTAAATCACCCTTGGCTGCTCTTCACAAACAGTTAACAGA
>NW_006921848.1:4526-14938 GCF_000298275.1 Orycteropus afer afer | reverse complement strand
GAAACTATCTCTTCCCCATTTAATAGACTTTGGCCATTTGTAGCATATCAGCTGTCCAGAGATAGATGGATTTACATCTGGGTCTCAATTCTGAAACATTTGTCTGTGTCTGATGTACCATTACTAGGTTGTTTTTACTATTATGGCTATATATAGTAAGTTCTGAAATTTGGTAGTGTGAGACCTCCTATTTTGTTCTTCTTCTTCAATGATGCTTTGCTTATCCCCAGCCTCTTCCCTTTCTATATAAAGTTGATTCCTCTTTCCATCTTGTTAAAGAATGCTGTTGGAATTTGGGTCAAAATTGCATTATATCTATAGATCACTTTGGGTAGTACTTGCCTAAGGCATTTGACTGCTAACCAGAAGCCTAACCAGAAGCCTGGAGGTTCAAACCCACCAACCACTCCTTGGAAGGAAGGCTGGGCAATATATTTCCATAGTGATGTTGCCTCAGAAACCAAAGGAGGGGTCTCTATGAGTCGGATCTGTCTCAATGGCAGCGAGTTTGATTTGGTTTTTGATGTTTTCACTATGTTAACTTTTCCTACCCATGAACATGGTATGCTTTTCTATTTACGTAGGTCTCTTTTTGTTTCTTGCAGTAGTGTTGTGTAGTTTTGTCTAGATGTTTTATGTTCTTGGTTAGATTTATTCTTACGTATTTTATCTTTTGGGGGGGCTATTGTAATTGGTATTGTTTTCCTGCTTTCCTTTTTGAAGTTATCTTTGATAGTATAGAGGAATCCAACTGATTTTTGTATGTTGATCTTGTATCCTGCTACTTTGCTGAATCCTTCTATCAGTTCCAATAGCTTTCTTATGGTATCTTTTGGATTGTCTATGTATAGATCATATCATCTACAAATAGGGATGGTTTTACTTATTCCTTACCAATTGGAACACCTTTGTTTCCTTTTCTTGCCTTGTTGCTCTAGCTAGGACTTTCAGTACAATGTGGAATGAGAGTGGTGATAAAGTGTATCTTTGTTGGTTTCTATTCTCAAGGAGAATGCTTTCAGTCTCTCTCCACTGAGAATAATGTTGGCTGTTGGTTTTATATAAATGCCTTTTATTATGTTGAGAAATTCCACTTTTATTACTATTTTACCTAGAGTTTTTATCAGGAATGGTTGTTGGACTTTATTAGTACCTTTCCTGCATCAGTTGAGATAATCATTTGATGCTTTTTTTTAATGTGGTTGATTACATTGATTGATTTTCTAATGTTGAACCATCCTTGCATATCTGGTATGATTCCCACTTGGTTGTGATGTTTTTGTTGTTGTTTGTTTGTTTCTTTTGTTTTTTATGCTGTTGAATTCTGTTGGCTAGAATTTTGTTAAGAATTTTTGCATCTACATTTATGAGGAATATTGGTCTGTAATTTTCTTTTCTTATGTGATGATTTGGTTTGGCTTTGGTATCAGGATCAGTCTGACTTCATGGAGTGAATTTGGGAGTATCCCATCCTTTTCTATGCTCTGAAATGGTTTGAGTAGTATTGATATGAGCTCTTCTCTGAATGTTTGATAGATTTCTCCAGTGAAGCCATCTGGGGCAGGGCTTTTTTGTTGTTGTTGAGAGTTTTTTAAATGATCTCTTCTTTTGTTATGGGTCTGTTCAGTTTTTCTACCTTACTTTGTGTTAAGTTAGGGAGGTAGTATGTTTCTAGAAATTTTTCCATTTTCTCTAGGTTTTCAAATTTGTTGGGGTACAATTTTCCACAGTATTCTGTTATGACCCCTTTTGCTTTCATTTGATTCTATTGCAATGTCACCCATCTCATTTGTTTTTGGGTTATTTGCTTCTTTTCCTGCTTTTCTTTTGTCAGTTTGGCCAGTGGTTTGTTGATTTTATTGATCCTTTCAAAGAACTAACTTCTGGTCTTGTTGATTCTTTTTATTATTTTTCAGTTGTGTTCCATTATTCTGCTTTAATCTTTATTACTTCTTTTCTTCTGGTGACTGTGGGATTCTTTTGGTGCTCTCTTTCTAGTTGCTCAAGGTGTAGAACGAACATTTTGATTTTATTTGTTTCATGTATTTTGGAGCCCTATCATTTTGGCACATACATATTATCATTATGTCCTCTTGGTGGATTGATCGTCTAATCATTGTACAATATCTTTCTTTATTTTTGTAGTGGATTTTGCCTTAAATCCTATTGTATCAGAGATTAATGAAAATTCTTTAAGCCCCATATTGTCACGTCAAGATGAAAATAGATAACTTCCCAAAGGTTAACTATCTCTACTCTCTAAGTTTTAACCATAAAAACCACATGTAAATACAGAAAACAAATAGCAGTAATGTAAATTTGTCATAAATCATAAACAAAATCATGTTCACGAAACAGTATGATGATACATTTTCTACTTTAACTACTTCGCCACCAAACTCCTCTTCTATTTCACACACAAACTCAATTTTGGAAGTTGCTGTAAGTTGCTGCCAAGTTGACTTCAAGTCATGGTGACCCTCAGTATAACAGAAGGAAATGTTGCTCAGTTTTGTGCCCTCTGTGATCTTTGATATGTTTCAGTGGCATCACTAGGGTTGGTGTTATCCAGTGTGGTAACCTATGCTGTCACTTCACTCACTCCACAAAGGACCTCCTTCCATTCCAGACCTTACAGAATTCTTACTAATGTTTATTATCACTTTTAACCATAGAATAATATGTGATATAGTTGTAAATTATTAATGAGTTAAAAAGTTAATAAGGTTAATGAGTTTTCCTCCAACCCTGTTGCTACATTCTTCTTCACATAGTCCACTTTATCAGGGTATTTGTTCAGCGTATGGTTTGAATAAGTAAGGGGAAAGGATATAACCCTGCATTTAACAAGGTTTTGACCCATAATTTTTTTTCCCATTCTGGCTATCTTTCCAGATAACCATAACTTTAAAAATTCTGATCTGCCTTTTCCATTAGTAGTGGAGCGCTGAACACTTTGCCTGACTCAGGGGCTCCACCAGTGACTGGATTTTCCTGCCTACTAGCTTCCATCCCAGCTCTGCACCTACGCACCTCACACCTCAAGGCGGTCACTATGCTAAGTCCTGCATTCACCTCTCCCCCTTTGTAAAGCCATTGCACCACCAGTGTATGTATTCCTAAATAGCATATCGTTTTGCTTTACCTGTTCATGGTGGCATCATTGCTCAGTAAATAGTGATAATAAAATCATGTCATAAATTTAAAAAAAAAAAATCTGATCTGTTCTGGTGATGCTTCCTTGACCTTCACTGAACTGGGCAGAACCAGTTCAAAGCTCTGACAAATTCTGAAAGACAGAGTTAGGAACAGATCTCGTTGATAATCCAGGTATAATATCTAGATTAAGGAGGTGTCAGGAGCTCTGGTAGCTCAGTGCCTAAGGCAGTTGACTGCTAACCAGAAGGCTGGTGGTTCAAACCCACCAGCCGCTCCTCGGAAGGAAGGTTGGGCAATCTACTTCCACAGTGATAGTGTCTCAGAAACCCAAGGAAGGGTCGCTATAAGTCAGGTCTGACTCAAGGGCATATAACAACAACAACAACAAAGTGTGGACAGGACTGGGCATGAGGAAAAGGAGGATTTGGAGGTAACTTGGAAAAGGAACTTGGGAAAGTCAATAGTGAGGGAAAATTGCTTGTTGGTTAAGAGAAAGGTGTTGATTTGGGTGAAGAGAAAGATAATATAATAAAAGCATGTGACCAGCACAATATCACTAAGGAAAAGGAAGACATGGTGAGGTACACAAGAGGTATAGACAATAAAGGTAAATTCTATTACTTACACAATACTGCATTATCAGTAATAGTCTATGGGTGGATAGATAGACAGGCTAGATAGGCAAGATCAAGTATGGGTAAGTGAACAGGAATAACCCCACAACTGTACATAGATTGGGCAGATGATATTACTACATGGCATACTTGTGTGTGTGTTTTGGTTCTCTAGTGTTGCTCTAACAGACATACCACAAAAGGAGGTCTTAACAAACAGTTAATTCTCTTACAGTTTTGTTATTGTTTTTGTTGTTTGCCATGGAGTCGGCCCTGACTCATAGCGACCCCTCCTTGGGTTTCCGAGGCAGTATCACTACGGAAGTAGGAATGCCCAACCTTCCTTCCGAGGAGTGGCTGGTGGGTTTGAACCGCCAGCCTTCTGGTCAGCAGTCAAGTGCCTTAGCCACTGTGCTACCAGAGCTCTTTTAGGAGGTTAGAAATCTGACTACAAAATGCCAGGCTCTAGGAGCTTGGTGAAAGCCCCTCAACCTTGGGCTTCTGCTCTGCATCTTGCTCTTGGTCCACTGAATCTGGAGGCTTTTCTTAACTCTGGCAGCTGCTAGGTTTTGAGGCTGACAAACCCAAGGTCTACAAGTGAAAAGGCACAGTACCAAGATTATCAAACAACATGCATGGCAGGCCACTAGTTCAAGTGCAGAAAAAGTCGCAAGATCAGCAGGGCATGGCAGGCTGCTGAATGAAGAAGACTCAGCTACATGCAGGGTCCAAGCATGCCCGAAAAATGCAGAGACTTTTCTCAAAACTTCTCCTTATATACTTGAAGCAGACCACATCCCTAAAGCACCTACTCAGCTGCTCCAGTAGATTCCACCATGGAGCTGATTACCAATCTCATCATGGGGAATAATTACATCCAGTTGCCCATCCACTCCAAACCAGGCTCAGCCAACTTGACACATAACCTTAGCTAGCACAATGTGCTTTAAAAAAGTCCATATGCTGTATGGAGCTAACAGGGGACAAAGTTAGGGTAACTTCTTAGCCACAACTAAGAACCTTGAAGGAGTGAGTAGCTGGGCTTGTGGTCTTGGGACTGTGGTTGCTTGGGATATCAAGGTGAATTGGCAAAACATAACACACAGAAATTGCTCTACATCCTACTTTGGTGAGTAATGACTGGGGTCTTAAAAACTTGTACGTGGCCATCTATGCATCTATTGGTCTCTTCTCATCTGGAGCAAAGAAGAGTGAAGAAAATCAAAGATGCATGGAAAGAAGTAGTCCAAAGCCTATACAACCCTGAGACCAGAAGAAGTAGATGATACCTGGCTGCCAATGCCAAACATTCAGAAAGGGCTCAAACTGGAGATCCTGGATGGAGTGAGAGAAAAATGTAGAACAAAATTTTGTAAAAACATAAAATAGACCAGAGTTACTGATTGGATAAGAATGGAGAAACTCCGGAGACTATGGCCCCTAGTCACACTTTGGGCCTGGAATTGTACTCACTTCCATGGCTAACTTTCAGCAAAACAATAGACAGATTTACAAGATGAACAACTACACGAGGGAGATGCACTCCTTAAAAAATCAATCACGGGAGATCAGAAGTGCAGCATTTGCACAGGGACAAAGCTGGGGAAGCAGGAATACATGGTTGGGAAGGACACAGGAAAAGCATGATCACAGGGAAAAAGTGGGAGGAGAGCTGTTACATTGTGGGGATTGTAATCAATGTCATAAAACAAAATATGTAAGAGCTGTTGAATGTAAAATGAATCTGTTTTGTAAAATTTCTTCCAAATCACAAGAAAAAGTTTAAAGAAAAGAAAGACAGTTGGTGGCATCTATCACAACAATCACAAACAAGCCAAAAAGCAAAGTCATTGGACAGCAAGAAAAGTACAGGGATTCCACCACAGAGAATCTGGAGGGCAGTACACAGTGCTACAGATAAAGGAGTGGCTGGAATTCCAGCTCAGCTGAACCCTTATCTCTGCTTGTCTGGGAAAGTGCTCAAATACTTTCTTTTAGAAGGACCAGCAAAAAGTTGGTCCCTATAAGGCAGAGGTTAAAGATGTCCCAACATCCAACTTTTCCAAACTGTTTTAATGCTCCAGCATCTCTGGCTTAGGCTGTGTTCTCTAGAGAAGCAAAACACACATACACACACACACACACACACTGCCAAAGGGGCAAGGTGACTACATCTCCTAACCTCCTCTAACTCAACAAGAGGAGGACAGAATCACCATCAATAGCCCAAGGCCTATTCCTACGAGGCCAGACATGCTGCCTCTCTTCAGCCTTTTCCTCAACCCTGACACCAAGCATTCCTCCCGCAGCACCCACCACCTTTCTGCTGGGTTCAATAATTCCCTGCAGTGGCCACAAAAACTCACAGATTATGGGATTTAATAGGGAAGCACCAGGCTACAATTCAAGGTCAGGAACAATGCTCAGTCTCTCTCAGCCCACTGTCTCTCAGCCAACAGTCTCTCACAGTCTGTCCCTCAGCAGTACAAGTCTCTTGGTGTCTCTCTCAGCAATGCATGTCTCTTGCGTCTCTTTCCCAGCAGTGCTTGTCTCTCAGGAACATGTGTTTCTCAGGAGCACGTGTCTCTCAGGAGCGCAATTCTCTCAGCAGCACATCCTTCTCAGCCAGCAATCAGAGACACTTCTGCCTCTAGGAGGCTTCCTTTTGAGCCTGGCAGAGTGGCCAAACTAGCCAATCATAACATCAGAATTCTGAGCACCTGAGAGACAGTGAACTTCCCAGAACATTGCTTTGTGCCACTCTCAACAGAAATACCCCAGGTGGATAACTTTAATAATAGGAACTCCTCAGTTGCTCACAGCAAATTCCACCATGGAGTTTACAAGACTTATTAAGGCTAGAAAAGCCATACCAGGTAATTTGCTACACCGTGCGTGCACACACACACACACACACAAATGGGAAATGGCTCATGCAATTGTAGACATGGGTCAAATGTCAAGCTGGAGGCTTCTCCTGACTCACACAGCTGCAGGGGCTGACAAACTTAAGATTGGTGGGCAGTATAGCAGACTTTTGGCTTCAGGGGTTGACAAATTCATGGTTGGCAGGTAAAATGTCAGATTGTTGGCTCACAGGCTATGAAGGCAACAATCCCAAGTTTGGCAGGCAATATGGTAGGTCATGGTTTCATGTCCAGGAACTGGAGATGATGATCAGCCAGATGCAGGATCAAGATCCTGGAGAAAGCCAAAGAACTTCCCCAGACATCCATTTATATATGGAAGCAGGTGACACCCCTGAGGTAACTCCCTTTCAGCGGATCAGCTAATCATAGCACATCTCATGAAAGTGATTACATTATATCAGATCTCATCACAGGTGATGACTATATCTTACATGCTAAACCACTGGGAACCATGGCTCAGCCAAGTTGACACACAACCTTAACTGTCACAATCTCTAACGTTTGTTCTTCCTCCTCCTCTCAGTATTCTCTCCCTAACATCAACTCCTCCTCCTCTCCTCAGCACTTTCCCTTTCATTTTATGGTTATGTATTTTGCGATAAGGTCTCACAGAACTCGTGAATTGCCAAGGAAATGGCTTACAAGGTTGTGGAGGCTGGCAAGTCCCAAATCTGTAGGTCTGGGGGATTCTCCTCACTCATGTGGTTGCAGGGGCTGACAAACCCACATTGGCAGGTCAGATGACTGGGTGCTGTCTCAAGCCCCAAGGACCAGGAATGAGATGATGACAAACTGATGCAGGATCCAGAGGAAGAGCGTGAACTTTGCCAGAGCATCCATATATACACCCTCAAGGGCACTGGTAACTTTGAATCTAGTAAGGTGGGAGTAAAGACACGTCTCACCCTAATCCTGCCTTGTTAACGTAATGGACACACACCCCTATATGGGTCCGTAACTACAGGCATAGAAACTAGGATTTACAATACATCACAAAATGGAGGACTATGGCTAGAAGGGCCATATTAAGTAATTCACTGCACTGAAGAAAGCCACTACCTGGTGTGTCTCAAGGGCCTGCTGTACTACTTACTGTGCTGTTACTAGGAGAGCCAGCTGATGAGCCATCTCCAAGAAAAATACCACCACAGGCTGTGGCTCAGACTTCAGGAACCTGTTAGCCAGGCAGCTGGCTGGGCCTGCGAGGCTTGAGGGTACTGGCTGTGTGTAGTCAGAGCAGGGGGCTGAGCAGCTGAAGGATCAGACATCAGAGAAGTTGGAGACAATGATCTTTTTTATTTTTTTCCAAGTTTTTATTGTGATTTGGATGAAACTGTACAGAGTAGATTCATTTTACATTCAACAGTTCATATGCACATTTTGTTCAGTGATACTGGTTACATTCCCCACAGTGTAACATCCCATCTCACACTTGCTGTGATTACTTCTTCCCTGGGTCCTTCTTGCCTCCACATTCCTCCCTCCCTACATTTCTCCCTGTGCATATGCTGCCCTTCTGATCTCCCTTGGCTGATTCTTCTGAGGAATGCATCTCCCTGCTGCAGGTGGTCAGCTCCCAGGCCTATCTGTTGTTTGGCTGAGAGTTAAGCTACAGGAGTGTGAACAACCCAATAGAGTGACTCACACCAGAGTTGCAAGGGTTTCACCAGTCTCTATCAGACCAGTAACCCTGGTCTTTTATATGATTTTGAGTTTTGTTCCACATATGTCTCCCAATCGACACGGGATCTCCAATCTTGATCCCCTCCAAGTGGTTGGTATGGGTAGCCAGGCACAGTCTATTTCTTCTGGTCTCTGGGTCATATAGGTTGAGAATGGCATATAGGTCATATTGGATGTGTCATATAGGTTGAGAATCACATGGCCCTCTGGCCCATTGTTGTGTGTCTTGGATTTTCTCCACTCCGCTTTGATCCAGAGGAGGAGAGACCAATAGTTGCCACATAGAAGGCAGCTCACAAGCTTTTCAGAATCCAGTACCTGCTCACCTAAGGAAGAAGTAGAACAACATTTTTGTATACCACGTTGTGCCTATTGAGCTTGATGTCCTCTGCTGCCATGGTTTGCAGCCCACAGAGACAATGATCTTTGATGTCACCCAGAGCATTGTTACAGCTACCCAGTCGGTGAAACAACATGTAGGGCAGAGAGGTACCACCCACACTTCTGTTTGTTTCTGTTTTCTTCTTCTATCTGTGAGGGGAAGACATTTATCCTGCTATGTGGGAAGATTCCCAAGAGGTTTTGATTTTCATGGGCTTGACCTTTGGAGTTTCCATAACAGAAGTGCTAGTTTAACTACTTGGGTTAGATGAATCCAATATTTGTTCAGGGCAAACTCTGAGAAGGAGAGGCGAGGCCTGGAAGTCAACCTGGAGGGTTGGGCCAGGGCAACAGGTGCTGGGCCAGTCTAGATCCTGCTCAAGTCTCACCAAGTGCACATTTTCTTATTTGTACTTCACACTCCTCTCTCCAGAGGACAATAAGATTGGCCACCTTTACTTCAGGTGACTTGAGGCATGGAGGACTGAAGGGATTTTAGGTGAAATAAGAAGTAGATCATTAGGTTCTTCTGGTTATAAATGTAAAACTTGCACCTTGTAGAAAAAAAAACAAATAACAAAGAGAGAACAACATTCACTTTACTTCCACCACCAGTTAATTACTCTCTTCATTGTGTATCTTGCAATGAGCATTTTCATCATGACCTCTTTTCCTCAACATGGTGTTTGCTGTCTTATACACTCCAGCATGTTGTTGTATGCTCATTTATTTAAGCAATTCTATATTTTTGAAGCTGAAAGTGTTCCCAGTTTTACTGGCATAAATAACATCTCAGTAAAGAATTCTGTGGCACTGGCTAGTTTGCACTCTCAGCAATGTTATTTGAGTAAAATAACAGAGTTGTATTAAAGATTATAACTTTCTTTTAAGGGAAGGTTTCTGAGCAGGCTACTGAGCAGGGACTGGTCTTGCAGGGTCTTATTCTCTTAATAATTTCAGGTACAAACTCTCCCCTTATGATTCCTCCCAACCCAAATTCACCTGAAATCCTGCCTCTGTTGACCTGAGCTATGTGGGCTGGTAACTCTGACGTTTTCAATTCATGGATGCTGTAGCCTTTTGCCCCGTGTCTTCCTGGGAGCTTTCCCAAAGCTGGGAGTACTGGATACCAGGGAGTATGGGAAGAGTGTAGGAGGGAGGCTGACTTTTTTGGAGCACAAGTTGGAGTCTGCTCACTGTTGTGGGCTGTGAGACAGCCTTACCCTCTCCAGATCCTACCCTGAGCATTGCCCCTGGATGAGGGTTGGAATTCCTCAGGTGGGACAGTGAACTTTGCTCTAGAGCAGATATTGCCTGAGAATTGGTTCAGGTTTTGTTTGTTTGTTTGTTTGTGATTTGGGTGAAAGTTTACACAGCAAATTCACTTTCCATACAGTAGTTCACACATATGTTGTCTCATGACATTAACTACAATTTACTGCAATGCAACAGAACCCCTCCCACCTCCTCCCGATAGTTATCTCTTCCCTGTGATCCCTCCATGCACTCCTGAGCCCTGAGTTGTCTCCCTGTGCATAAACACCCCTTCTTTCTCCCATGGTTGTTCTCTCCAAGGAGTGTATCTACCTCAGGTAAATGTTCAACTCATATGCCTGTCTTTTGTTTGGCTGACAGCCAGAGGTGT
>NW_006921848.1:2064-2582 GCF_000298275.1 Orycteropus afer afer | reverse complement strand
TTTTATTGATCCTTTCAAAGAACTAACTTCTGGTCTTGTTGATTCTTTTTATTATTTTTCAGTTGTGTTCCATTATTCTGCTTTAATCTTTATTATTTCTTTTCTTCTGGTGACTGTGGGATTCTTTTGTTGCTCTCTTTCTAGTTGCTCAAGGTGTAGAACTAAGGTTTTGATTTTATTTGTTTCATGTATTTTGGAGCCCTATCATTTTGGCACATACATATTATCATTATATCCTCTTGGTGGATTGATCGTCAAATCATTTTAAATATCTTTCTTTATTTTTGTAGTGGATTTTGCCTTAAAGCCTATTGTATCAGAGATTAATGAAAATTCTTAAGCCCCATATTGTCACGTCAAGATGAAAATAGATAACTTCCCAAAAGTTAACTGTCTCTACTCTCCAAGTTTTAACCATAAAAACCACATGTAAATACAGAAAACAAATAGCAGTAATGTAAATTTGTCATAAATCATAAACAAAGTCATTTTCATGAAACAGTATGATGATAAGTTTT
>NW_006921848.1:0-849 GCF_000298275.1 Orycteropus afer afer | reverse complement strand
TGATGTTCTCCGCTACCATGGTTTGCAGCCCACAGAGACAATGATCTTTGATGTCACCCAAACAGAGTATTGTTACAGCTACCCAGTCGGTGAAAGAACATGTAGGGCAGAGAGGTACCACCCACATATCTGTTTGTTTCTGTTTTCTTCTTCTATCTGTGAGAGGAAGACATTTATCCTGCTATCTGGGAAGATTCCCAAGAGGTTTTGGTTTTCATGGGCTTGACCTTTGAAATTTCCATAACAGAAGTGGTAGTTTAACTACTTGGGTTAGATGAGTCCAATATTTGTTCAGGGCAAACTCCGAGAAGGAGAGGTGAGGCCTGGAAGTCAACCTGGAGGGTTGGGTCAGGGCAACAGGTGCTGGGCCAGTCTAGATCCTGCTCAAGTCTCACCAAGTGCACATTTTCTTATTTGTACTTCATACTCCTCTCTCCAGAGGACAGTAAGATTGGCCACCTTTACTTCAGGTGACTTGAGGCATGGAGGACTGAAGGGACTTTAGGTGAAATAACAAGTAGATCATTAGGTTCTTCTGGTTATAAATGTAAAACTTGCACCTTGTAGAAAATAAAACAAATAACAAAGAGAGAACAACATTCACTTTACTTCCACCACCAGTTAATTACTCTTTTCATTGTGTATCCTGCAAAGAGCATTTTCATCATGACCTCTTTTCCTCAACATGGTGTTCAATGTCTTATACACTCCAGCATGTTGAGGTCTGATCATTTATTTAAGCAATTCTATATTGTTGAAGCTGAAAGTGTTCCCAGTTTTACTGGCATAAATAACATCTCAGTAAAGAATTCTGTGGCACTGGCTAGTTTGCACTCTCAGCAATATTAT
>NW_006921847.1:5233602-5235619 GCF_000298275.1 Orycteropus afer afer | reverse complement strand
CACTTCTTGTAACTCTTACAAAAAATAGAACACTTCCTAACTCATTCTATGAGGTCACCATTACTCCGATAACAGAAACAAATAAAAACACCACCAGAAAGCAAAATTATGGATCAATATCTATTATGAATATAGATGAAAAATTATTTAACAAAATTCTAGCAAGCTAAATCCAATGGTTTATTAAAAAGATAATATACCATGACTAAGTGTGTTTTATCTCAAGAAGGAATGGCAAGTTCAATACAAGAAAATCAATCTATTTAATATGCTTCATTAAAAGAGAAAAGTAGACCACATGCTCATCTCAAAAACAAACAAACAAAAACCCAAACTCACTGCTGCTAAGTTGGTTCCAACTCATAGCAACCTCTCCTTTGGTTTCTGAGGTGGTATCTCTAGAGAAGTAGATTGCCCAATCTTCCTTCCAAGGAATGACTGGTTGGTTTGAACCACCAGCCTTCTGGTTAGAAGTCGAATGTCTTAGGCACTACACCACCACACACTCATCTCAAGTGATGTCAAAATACTTTTGACAAAATCCAACATCCTTTCATGAAAAGAAAAACAGAAACAACAAACAATCAGAAAATTAAATATAGAAGAGAGATTCTTAAAAACTCATAAAAGGCATTGATGAAAATCACAAAGCAAATGATCTAATCAACAATGAAAGACTGAAAGTTCTCTCGCTAAGTTGGGAGAGGAAAGGATGCCACTTTCACCATTTGCATTCAATATTGTACTGCAAGTTTTAGCCAGAGTAATTAGAAAAGAAAAATAAGTAAAAAGCATCCACATTGCAAAAAGAAGATATAAAACTCTCTATTTCAATGATATGATCCTATATATAGAAACTCCAAATGGATCTACAAGAAAGCTGCAAGAGCTAATTGATGAATTAAGTAAAGTAGCAGGATACAAGCTCAGCATGCAAAAAGTCAGTTGGGTTTCTATAAATATGAAAAATATTAGTTAGGTTTCTATATACCAGAAATTAATTAACTGAAAAAGAGATTATGAAAGGTTCTATGTGAAATAACACCTAGAAGAATAAGATATCTATGAATAAATTTCATTTAGGAGATGCAAGTCTTGTGTATTAAAAATTATAAATACTGCTGAAAATAGTTCAACAAGATTCAAGTAACTGAAAAGACATACCATGTTCATAGATTGAAAGACTGAATTTTGTGAAGAGGTCAATACTACCAAACACATTCATAAACAGATTCAATACAATCTCTATCAGAATTCCAATACCTTTGATTTTTTTTCTTCCAGAAATGGGAAATTCAAAACTTCAATTAATTTAGAAATTTAAAGGACTGCACAAAGTCAAAATAATGTTGAAAATGAACAAATTTGGACAATTTACATTTCTAAATTTTAAAAATTTCTATGAAGCAACAACAATCAAAATAGTTTGGTATTGGCATAAGGGTAGAGATAAAGACAAATGAAATAAAATTGTTAATCTATAAATAAATCCATACATCTATGATCAGTTGATTTTTGGCAAGAGTGTCAAGTCCATTCAATGAGAAGAAAATAAATAAAAACTAGTTGTTGTTGAGTCAAATCCAATTTATGTCAATCCCATGTGTGTCACAGTACAACTGTGCTCCGTAGAGTTATAAGAGCCTGGCATTTTGAATGTAGATCACCAGACTTTTCTTCCAAGATGCTTCTGGATGGACTCAGTCCTCCAACCTTTCATTTAGCAGCCAAGTGTATTAACCATTTTCACCACTGAGAGACTCTTGGAAAAGTAATCACTTCAAAAAATGGTGCTTAGACAACAGATTTTCATATGCAAAAAAGTTAAGTTTGGACCCATCTATCACACTTCACACATATATTAACTCAATGTGGATAAATAATCAAAACATAAAACTAAAACTGTAAAATTATAGAAGACTGTAGAGGGCTAAATCTATAACTATGCCTTTGGCAATGGATTGTTAGATATAACACAAAAGGCATGAGGACTGACAGAAAAAAAAATAGCTAAATG
>NW_006921847.1:5224324-5231305 GCF_000298275.1 Orycteropus afer afer | reverse complement strand
GAAAAGAAAAAAAATCACTCTTTCTTTTCTCACCAAATACAGGTGTTGATGAAATGTAATTGTAGAGGATAAGACTGCTCCAGTGTAATTGTTTTACATACTGTTTCTTTTATGGGCTACACTTTACCCTTCAGCAGGGCTTTAAAAAAGACTAGCAATATATTCTCGGCTCTGATTAAGATTTTAAGCCATTGCTATTGTGAAGACCTTTATCTGATTTAGTTGCAGTTATTTTCCATGCTAAAATGTTAATGTTGGTTCTTCTTCCTAAGTGAATTCTTTAAAAGTTGCTAGTTCTGTTTTTCTCTTTTTCCCTCTGTTTTAAGTACATAGAAATCACATCTGCTTAACTCAGGGACTGTTGAGATTTCATGGGGATTTGGGGAGTAGGAGGCATCTTGGCATGGAGATCATTATTACTTTTTGATCTGCCTCCGGTAAGCATTCTGACAATTCCTCCCACACCTTCTACTAAAAGTTTTCTCCTCAGGCTAATTGACTGTTAATGGAAGATAAGTAAGGCATTGAAACATCCATATCATCTCAGTATACATGATTTATGTCACTATCTTAAAAAACAGAATTTGAACAGCAGATGCCCTGTTTCTTTCTCTGTCACATCAGAAAGTAGGTTTATGGGGTGGATTTTCTTCTCTACTTGAATTTTTTCAGGACCAGTGGCAGATAGTGTAAATTGAAAATACAGGGGTATAAGGAGGGCTAGTATTATAGGCAATTAATATATATTTAGATTTTTCTTTGAAATACTATATTTTCTTTTGAAAATAAAGCATTAGCAGGGTAAATATATTATTTTCTTTCCATGAAAATTTACTTGTGGATAAAGAGCTTGTTAGCTTAACACTATCCACTCTGAACCAGCTTTTGGCCTCTTCAATGCAGTAGCAATTTTAAGGTTCCAAATGACATATTATTGTTGTTGTGTGCTGAATGAGGTCATTTAATTAGACATCTTTCAGTCTTGCTAAGTAAATATCTAGTCATTGTTGAAAAATGAAGTTTAATCTCTGGAGTAGAATACATTCTATCTGTATTGCCTTACCCTGTTTCTTCAATGTTGATTGTTACAAGAGAGACTGTGGAGTGAATGAGGGACTCCCAAGGAGAACTACATTCTGTGCTCAAAGTTACATGAGGTAGTTGTTTTGACAACAAAGATTTTGTTGAAAACATAAATAACTCAGTTAATTGCAAGGAGCAGTCAGTTATTCTGTGAACTCTCAAAACTGTCCTTTCTCTCAAGTCGTATCGTTGTTCAAACATCTAAATTATCTTATAATAATCTTCAAATTGCTTTCCTAATTTCCTTGCCTTTGGGTTATTATACTCACTGCTCTAAGAGTTAACTTTCTCAAGTTCTGATCATGATGCCACGCTCTCCTTTAAAATACTATATCTCAGAATTGCCAACTATGCCATGGTTTGCACCTGTTATTTGGATTGCTCGAAGACGACTTGGCAAGCTGTAGATTCTATGCGAAATCAGAGCATAAACAATTGTACTTATTCATGAAATGGCAATTTTACTTAAGAACTGGATAATTTTTTAAATAAAGAATACTCATTAATTATATAATAACTTGAAAATAGCAGTGAATTTTTACAATAAAGTATAATACCAAAAAGAAATATCAGGCTTATAAAATAAATGATTCTTGGCTTTTGAATTCAAACTCCTTATGATTGTGTATATATATCTTCAAAATTATATGCTGGTTAACAAAATATCCTGCAATTCTTCATTACATTCACTCTTATGAAATCTCTCTCAAGGACTATTAGTACCATTCCCCAAACTCGCCATGTTCTCTGTGCATCTCTGACTCCTGTCATGCTGTCCCTTCTACCTAGAATATCATTTCACAACTTTTCCAAATTGTGAACTACAGCTCGTTCTTAAAATTTACAATCTCATCCAACTACATAAATATATTATTCCTTTCTCTGTATCTAAAAAGTATTTCACATAAATCTATGGACAACATTTTATAGTGCATCATGCTTATTTATGTATTTGTCACTTTTAGTAGTGGGAAAGCCTTGAAATAAAATATTTCACATTTATTTTTTTGTTCCTGTGTGTGTTATAATATGATAACAAATCAAATATTTTGACAGTCCTCTTTCCAAAGAATTAACCTAGATTCTCTTCTCTTCAGTGTGCGGTGTAGGTAATGACTTTCTTCTAACAAATGAAATGGGGGTGGACATGACAGAGTGTAATTTCCAAGGCTAAGTCATAATTAACCAAATCTCATTACCTGGAAGTGGGTCAGCATGTTGCTATAACAAAAATGTAAAACTTGGGAGTTGCTTTGCTACTGGATAGTGGATGATGTATGGTAGGACTTTGAGGAGAGTAGTTAAAGTTTTGAGAGCCTTAAAGATATCAAGTTGAAGAATGATGATCTTTTAGGATACTATGCATGAGGGCTGTAAAGAAAACAAGGGTTATCTTATCAGACTTTGAAAGAAAGGAAATTTGTGATATGGTAGCTAAAAATTGAACAACACTGTTGCCTGGAAAATAGAATCTGTACCTGATTAACCATGAGATCTAGCTCAGAAATGTTCAAGATGCTATTTGGTTTCTTGATGTTTATGGTAAAATGTGAGAGGAGAAAGATTAACTAATAGGCTGTTGTTGTTATGTGCAGTCGAGTTGGACCTGACTCATAGCGATCCCTGAGGTGGTATCAGTACAGAAGTAGATTGCCCAACCTTCCTTCTGAGGAGTGGCTGGTGGGTTTGAACCACCAGCCTTCTGGTTAGCAGTCAAGTGCCTTAGGCACTAGCTACCAGAGCTCCCAAATAATAGAAGGATTGTTAAAAACAAAGAGCCAGGACTTTATGGCTTTGAAAATTCTCAGCTTCTCCAGATGGCTTCGTTGTTGTTGTTGTTATGTGCCGTCACAGTCACTGCTAAAATTAGAAAACAAAAGCAAAATAAAAAATAATATATCTTGCAAGCAAAGAATAAAGCTGGGGGACTGCCAAGAAAATGTAGTCTAAAGATGAAGTCAGGTTTGTGGCTCTAAAATCTTTGTTAAGGCCTCAGCAAGAGCTAAGATAGTGCCTTAGGCTACCATTCAGTCAGAAAAAATATTTTCTAAAAATTTTAAGAGTATACCTCACAGATCTTGTAAGTCAAATAATGGAGTTGTTAAGAAGCTTAAGTGAATTTCTTCCTGAGTAGCTGTATCAAGAAGAAAAGAGCTTTTATCAAAGAGATTTGTGGGTATAACTTTTGGCAAAATGATACTAACAGGAGATCCAAACATATTTTAAAACATTTGTATTGGTAGAAACAATGCCAGTTGAACGAAAACAGTCTAAACTGGCATGTTTTTGCAAATATAATTTTTGCTTGCTTTGAAGAAGCTTCCCATCATGTTGTAAGAAAATTCTATTAACTAGGAGGAAAAGTTTGGGAACCAATATCATTTGCCAATAGTTAATGAGGAATTAAAAATGCCAGCCAAGAACTATGAGATCAACCCATTGTGAAGGTAGTTTGGTTAACCTTTAAAGTGACTGACACACCACCTGAATATTGACTGTAAGAGCCCAAAGCAGAATCACCCACTGAAGTTGCTCTTGCGTTTCTGACTTTCAGAGTGATATATAGAATATGTGTTGTTTTATGCCATTAAGTTTGCATTAATTTGTTATACAGCAAGAGATAACTAATGAAATTCTTTTTCATCTCTTATAGTACTTGGTGCATAGTTGCCATTTACAAAATATTTATTGAAGGTTAAGGGAGAAAAATATGAAGAGAGAGCAGGTAAAAGAGAAAGAAAACATGGGAGTGGGTGGGGAAATCCTGGTGTTTTAACTGGTTTATGTCTTTATCAATAAAAATTTGAACTTAGTATATGTTAAAATTGGTTTGGCTTCAAATGTGAAAATATTTGAATTTACATTGGCAAACTAAGATAAGCATGGTTACACGTTCATAATATATCAGTATTCTCATTATTTCTATTCTAGTTGTTCTGTTTCTATTATCTAGCTTCCCTTTCTCTCCTTACCTTTTCATCTTTTGTCCAGGATAAATGTTGACCATTAGGCCTCATTTTAGATGATTACATAGAAGAGCACAGAATTACTGGTATATTATTTGTTTTATGAGTCACTGTCTTTGAGCTGATAGGTGACCTCCAGCAGGGTTTGAGTTCCAAGTTTAAAGAGCATCTCAAGGAGATATTCTCAGGGGATCTTTAAACTCTACAGTCCAGTACATTTGGCCTTTTTTAGGAACTTGGGTTTCGTTCTAATTTTTTCCCCCCATTCTATTCAAGACCATCTATTTTGTCTCTGGTTAGAATGGAAGGTAGTGGTAGCTGGGCATGACCTAGTTCTTTTGGTCTCAAGGTAGTGGAGTGATTTGTATACACTATTTTTAGTCCTGCAGACTAGTTTGTTCACATCTTTTGTTTACTTCTTTCTCTTTTACTTCAGATGTACAGAGACCAATAGACCAATAGTGCTTGCAAGCTTTAGGACCCCAAACAGTACTTACAAAACTAAGATATAGAACATTATCTTTAGAGCTATGTTATGGGAATTGATCAAGTTGCCTCTTGCATCATTTAATCTTACTATGAGTATTATCCCCAGTAAAAGTATGAAGAAACTGTCTCAAAGATATGAAATAACTTGTCTAATGTCATAGAATCAGAATATGATCTCACATCTGATTCCAACTCTACTGATGTTTTTCAAATGTTATGAAGCATATATTAAATATGTAGAAATACATTAATTCATCTTAGTAGTTATAGGATATTAAAGAGTAAACATTTCCTTTTTCATATATGAATTATTAATTTATTAGGTAGTACAAATGGGTAAGCACTCAATTACTAGCTGAAAGGCTGGGAGAGATCTAACCAAAGACACCCCAGGAGACATACCTGGTCGTCAGCCTTGAAAACCCTATGAAGCAGTTCTACTCTACATACATGTGGTCATACTGAGTAGAAACTGAATCAATGTCAACTAACAACAACTTCAGTTAAGAACTTAAATTATTTATAAAATTATTTAGTAGCAGCATATTTGGGGAACATTCTGGAATCATTATGCTCAACTTTGCTTGCAAAAAATATAAGTGCCTGGATTCAAATCAGTAGGCCCAGAAATTAGTATTTTGAAAAGTTCCATAGCAAATAGCACAATGGGTAACTGTTCTTCAGGACATTCTTATTGTGTTGTTATCTGCTATCGAGTCAGCCCTGACTCATAGTGACCCCTCCTTGGGTTTCCAAGGCAGTGTAGATTGCCCCAACCTTCCTTCTGAGGAGTGGCTAGTGGGTTTGAACAGCCAGCCCTCCAATTAGCAGTCAAGTGCCTTAGGCACTATGCTACCAGAGACATTAAAAGCAGTCAATTCTAACTTTCCTTCTCTTCAAACTTGTGTTAGCTTTTCAACTTTGAACTCTTCTTCTTTCTTTCATATAAAAATATTTATTATCTCTTGAATGATTATCACTTTAATAATTCTTCAAATAATGAAGTAGAAGAATCAAATCCTTAATTGAAAATAATTTGGAGATTTTTCATTGAAGAAAATGTGACTGTTGTGTATGTTGATAGTACTGAAAATAAAAAATTGAATTTATTACAAGGCACATAGGAAACAATCTGAGAGTAACGTAAATCAATATAGGGTACACAAGACGTGATAATAATAGCACTGTGGACATGTTGATCTCAGGGTAGTCTATGAAAAAATGTAGGTTATAAAATATGTGTATTTGAATTAAAAAACAAAAGAACTTTCTAAACCTATGCAGATTTAGAAACAAAATTCAACATGGAGCAGTCAGAGGAATGGTTGACCACAATAGGTCATTCATGTGGAAGTAATGTAAGAAGAAAGGGCTTAGATAACCAATAACTTTTCAAGCCTGGTTAATTAAATCCAAAGACTATTCTAGTAATATTTATGGTTTACTATTCTAGTAATACTTACAGTTTGCCGAAGGTAGACCATAATCAGATTGATGAATTAGGAAACTATTCCAGTATTTTTTTTAAAAGAGAACTGAGAATGTGAATTAAGGAATGTTTCATAAAAATTTATGCATCAGACAAATATTGTGGAGGATGGGGAATACAGGGAACATGGGTAAGCAAAAGACAGAAATGAAAGATAACGTCAGAGTATATAAGAAAGGTGGATATAGAATGACATCACCCTTGACAATTTTGGGGAAGGTGAAATAAAAAATCAACTTGAGAGTAATATTGGTATATTATTATATATAAAATAAGATAATTGCTATAACAAAGAATTACAAAAATATCAGTGGCTTAATAATAAAGCTTATTTATTAAAAGTTACAGTCTAGTGTGGATGTTCTTGGTCTTACCTCTCTCCAAAGCTAATATACATTATATTATGATATAGGAATCCAGGTTTCTTTGTTCCATGATTTCTCCATATTGTACAGCCTTGAAATCCTTTCCTTACACCTGTCTGTGTAGGTGAAGATAAATAACTTGAGAAATCATGTGGCAAAAGTAAAATCCAGGACCTCAAGTGGCGTACATCACTTCCACTCTTATTATGGCCAGTACTCTATTAGGATGACCTAACTACATGCATAAGGAGCTCTGGTGATGTGATGGATAAGACATTTAACTGCTACCCAGAAGGTCAGTGGCTCAAACCCACCAGCTGTTCTGGGGAAGGAAGATGGGGTAATCTACTTTTGTAAAGATTTACAGCTTCGGAAACCCAGTGGGGGTTACTATGAGATAGAATCTACTCGACTGGAGTGAGTTTTGTTATTTATTTATTTATTTTTATTGTGATATGTGTGAAAATTTACAGAGCAAATACACTTTCCATAGAGCAGTTCACATACACTTTCTCTCATGACATTGACCACAATTTACTACAATGCAACATCTCCCCTCCTATTTCCTCCTGATAGTTACCTCTTCCCT
>NW_006921847.1:5214287-5217190 GCF_000298275.1 Orycteropus afer afer | reverse complement strand
AAGAGGAATGTCGCACCTTTTCAGTCATACAGGTCTGGAGTGTCCTTGGGGTTACTGGAAAGCAGAACCTCTTCTTAAGCCACAAAATCTTGGAGAGCACTGTCTCTTTAAATATCCAAAATGGTCAAGCTGCTTGTAAACATTCAAAATGGTGGCACCCTCCACACAGCCAAAAGATCATAGCTCAGCCCGCCCTCCCTTTTGCTGCTTCTCCTTTTATTTACCAGCCACCAAAGCAGTCCTCCGTGCATTCCCTGGCTAGCAGGGCTGATTTTTAGGTAATTTCTTAGGTTCTGCCACCACTCAGGAATCTCCAAGCTGTCTGTGTCATCAGAATTGCTCAGGAGCACTGCCAGACCACAGATATGTATGTCTCCTTTTTTTGTATTTTCATGCAAATTCTTCTGCTAGTTGGGGTCTAGTCTATATCCCTCAAGGCTCAGGGGTCCAGGATTATCTTCTGTGTCTGTGTTAATTGGTTCCCCTTTTCTTTGTTGAAGAGGGTCTGTGCAGATTTTCTGCCTAGTCCACCATATTGGTGAGTCTCCGAGTTTTGTTATTTTTTTAACTACATGCATGGCAACTTGGAAATGTAGTTTAAATATGTGCTAAAGAAGATGAGGAAACATGACCTTGGTGGAAAAGAGTAGTGTCTACTACCAAACCCAAAAAAGAAAACCAACTCACAGCCCTCAAGTTGGATCTGACTCATAGTGACCCCTCCTTGGGTTTTATATTTGTAGGTACTCTAAATATGTACTGAGGTTATCTCTAGATTTATAATTTTATGATTTATATATATTTTTTAAATATTGTGCAAGTCTGCTCATTCCCACAAAAACATAATGATTTTACCTTCTGGGCTGTTTTCAAGTGAGCAGATACATTTTTTGCATGTGTATATGAACTTTACAAATCTATTTTATAAGGTTGAAAATATTTTTAAGTCACCCAAATGACTTCTGACTATATCATTCTTGCCTGTGGAATTTTCAATGCATGGTGATAACATCTACATATGAAAAAGAATAACTTCATTTTGTAGAGCCTGGATAATCTCTGTCCTGTCATTTTCCATTATTTTTCTGCCTCTGTGGTTTGTGCTGGGGCTGTTCTCACTTTGGAGAGAAACTTGGACTTTCTTAAGTCTAAAAAAGTCTAATTTGAATTATGGTCTTGGCAAAAAAAATATTAAGTATACCAAGGATTTCAAGAAGAATGAACAAATCTATCTTGGAAGATGAACAGCGAGGATGTTCCTTAGAAGTAAGGATGGTGAGACTTCATCTCATTTACCTTGGTCATGCTATCAGGAGGGACCAGACCCTGGAGAAGGACATCATGCTTGGTAAAAGAAAAGGAATGAGATGGATTGACACAGTGGCTACAACAATGGGCTCAAGAACAGCAATGATTGTGAAGATGGCCCAAGACCAAGCAGTGTTGTGTTCTGTTGTGCATAGGATCACTAGAAGTTGGAAGTGACTTGATGGCACCAAAGAGCAACAGTTTCTGAGCTGCATACCCTAAGGACATATGTTAATGATGATTTTAAAATAGTGTCCAAATATAAGTTTATAGAGTGCCAGCCACCTTAACACTTCACTTTAAGAATGAGTGATAATTGGTATTACTTTAACATTTCTATTTTTAAAACGAGGAAGTACAGATTCAGGAAACTTAGGGATTTCATCAAGGTTACCCAGAGAGAAGCTCACTTGGAATTTCTAAGATTCTGAATACATGGAAAACAGAGCTAATACCCATTTTATGATGTTGTTGTTGTTATGTGCCATCCAGTAGGTCCTGACTCATAATGACCCCTCCTTGGATTTCTGAGGCGGTATCACTACGGAAGTAGATTGCCCAACCTTCCTTCCGAGGAGTGGTATACCTTATTTGCATTTAGTATTTGAAAAAAGAAATACGTACACACACACACACACACACACATATATATGTATAGATATGTATATATGTAAACATATATATGTATATATGTGTGTGTGTGTGTGTGTGTATAGGTATATAACTATACACACATACACACTAAATTTTTGGAAAAGGGTGCTTCAATTTTCCTTTCAGTTTTAAGGATTCAGCTAGAGTTTTATAGAATCAAAGTCAACGGAACACTGTCAGAAACTATTTTTTGTACTAGGGAATAGTGCATCAAAATTGAGAGCCTAATGTTATCTGTGATTTGGGGCTATCATAAAGAATGTTCTTAAAGACTCTTTTAAATTGCACTGTTTTCCAGGAGAAAGAGTGAAAGAATGCAATCACAGACACCCCATTCTTGAAATTAAAATTTGGAGTTCGTACTTTTGACCTTACACACCCTTCTTCCACACCCTGCCTCTAAGGGGCCTTTTTGTGTGCGCAATAATACAAGAATGAGCCTGAAATTACAGCAGCTAGCCTCCTCTATTCCAAGGCTACTTAATTCTCCATTAACAGAATTATTCTTCAATGATGTAAAAAAATTCCCTATGAGTGTTTTTCCTTTATGTGTTCTTCATCTACTTTTCATTCATATAGACACCAGAAGATTGTATAGGAAAGCATCTGGACACTACAGGAAGATTCTCATATATTCAATACACCCAAAGTTAGAACCAAAAAACACACACAAAAAAAACTCACTGCTATCAAGTATGTTCCAACTCATAGTGACCCCTCCTTGGGTTTCCAAGGCTGTATCTCTATGGAAGTAAATTGCCCAGTCTTCCTTCTGAGGAGTGGTTATGGGTTAGAACTGCCAGCCTTCTGGTTAGCAGTCAAATGCTTTAGGCACTACACCACCAAAATTAGAAAGCCATGTTAAAATGTATGTGTCATGTGTACATAGTTATTATTTATAGCATGATTGGGCTACAAACACTCTATTTTTTTTTTTTTTT
>NW_006921847.1:5213512-5214187 GCF_000298275.1 Orycteropus afer afer | reverse complement strand
TTTCTTCATTCTTCTTTGCTCTGGATGGGGAGAGACCCATAGTTGCATCTAGATGGCAGCTTGCAAGCTTTTAAGATCCCAGTCACTACTCGCCACACTAGGAGGTGGAACAATGTTTTGTGTAGTATGTTATGCCAATTGAGCCTGATGTCCTCTGCAACTATGGTCCTGAGCCCACAGGTTCAACTACTCTGTCCCTCTGGGTAGCTGGCTGTGACCAAGCAGTGACCACAACCTTGCCCCTTGTCACTATACACCTGGGAATTCAGATTATACACATAAATTTATAGGACCATTGTCTGCCAACCCTATACATGTTCTTGGGTACACTCCCCACTTCACAGACATAACTAAGAGTTCACCCTGTCCACCCATCTATCCACCCATATATTGATGTTTGCGTTCACTGACAACGCTGTACTATATGTGCAAAACAGTTGATCTTTGTTGTCTGTACTTCCCACATACCTCTCTCTTTCTCTTCCTCAATGCCACTATATTGATCACTCAAATTTGGTACATTGCCCTTCTCTTCACCAAAATCAATACTTATCTCTATCTATCTAACAGCATTCCCTCCCCTCCCCTCCCACCCCTGGTAACAAACAAAGAAAATTTCCTTCAATAGATAAACATTTCTGTAACTTTTACAATAATGGACTAATACAATATTTG
>NW_006921847.1:5197579-5207081 GCF_000298275.1 Orycteropus afer afer | reverse complement strand
GGCATAGTGCCTAAGGCATTTGACTGCTAACCAGAAGGCTGGTGGTTCAAACCCACCAGCCACTCCTCAGAAGGAAGGATGGACAATCTACTTCTGTAGTGATACTGCCTCAGAAACCCAAGGAGGGGTTGCTATGAGTTGGATCCAACTCAACAGCACTGAGTTTGAAGGGTACTATGGCAGACAGGTTTAGGTGGACCTTCCAGACTGATAGACTATGAAGAAGGGCCTGGTGATTTACTTCTAACAAAATTGGTCAGTGAAAAGCTTATGAGTAGCAGCAAGACATTGTCTAATACAGTGTCAGAAGATGAACTCTTCAAGTTGGAAGGCTCTTAACATATGACTGAGAAAGTGCTACCTCCTCAAAGGAGAGTGGACTATAATGTCACAGATAGAGTAAAGATTTGAGGACCTTAATTTGCTGATGTGGCATGACTCAAAATGAAAAGAAACAGCTACAAACACCTATTAATAATAGGAGCATAGAATGTATGAATATGAATTAGGAAAATTGCAAGTGGTAAAATATTATATGGAATACTTAAAGGTAATTATCCTAGGCATGTCAGAATTGAAATGGACTGGTATTGGCCATTTTGAAGCAGACAGTAATTTGATCTACTTTGCTGGAAATTATAAATTAAAGAATAATGGTGTACTCCCCGGAAGGAAGATGGGACAATCTACTTCCGTAGTGATACTGCCTCGGAAACCCAAGGAGGGGTCGCTATGGATTGGGTCTGACTCAATGGCACACAACAACAACATCAAGAAGTTAATCTGAAATACAATGTCAGTGATAGGAAAATATCCATAGGTGTACAAGGAAAATAAGTTAATATGACTATTATTCAAATTTATGCACCAACCACTAATGCTAATGATGAAGAAATTGAGTATATATAACAACTTCTACTGTATGAAGTAGATCAAACATGCTATCAATGTTGTTGCTGTTGTTATATGACGTCAAGTCAGACCCAACTCATAGCGACCCCTCCTTGGGTTTCTGAGGCAGTATCACTATGGAAGTAGATAGCCCCATCTTCCTTCTGAGGAGTGGCTGGTGGGTTTGAACCACCAGCCTTCTAGTTAGCAGTCCAGTGCCTTAGGCACTAGGCTACCAGAGATCCCACATTATCAATATACATTGATAATTAGTGAAACAAAGAAGGATTGGTAGTTGGATAATATGACCTCGGTGATACAAATGACACTGGGAGTGCATGATAGAATTTTGGAAAACAAAAGGCTTATTCATTAGAAATACCTTATTTTCAGCAACATAAATGGTGACTATATATGTGTCATGATGAAAAACACAGAAATCAAATCAACTATGTCTGTGGAAAGAGACAATGGAGAAGCTCAATATCTTCAGACTGAACAAGAGACTGACTGTGGAACAGGCCATCAGTTGCAAGTTCAAGATAAAGCTAAACTTAACACAAGTCCACAAAAGCCTAAATATGACTTTGATATATCCCACCTGAAATTAGAGACCAGCTCAAATATAGATGTGATGCATTGAACACTAATGCTGAAGAGCAGAGGAGTTATGAGATGACACCAAGAACATCATACATGAAGAAAACAAAAGGTCATTAAAAAGACAAGAAAAAAATAAAAGACCAGAATGGATATCAGAAGATACTCTGAAACATGTTCTTAAATGTATAGTAGATAAAGCAAGTAAAAGAAATGATGAAGTAAAAGAGTATAAAGTAAGTAAAAGAAAATCAAAAGGGAAGAACATGTTTGGCATTTCTCAAGCTGAAAGAAATGAAGAAAAAATTCAAGCCTAGAGTTGCAAAATTTAAGAATTCAATGGGCAAAATGTTGAGCAACACAGGAAGCATTAAAAGAAGATGAAAGAAATACATAAAGTCATTGTACCAAAAGAATTAGTTGATGTTCAACCATTTCAGGAGGTAGCATATGTTCAAGAACCAATGATACTGAAGGAAGAAGTCCTACTTGCACTGAAGGCATTGGTGAAGAACAATGGCCAGCGAATATCAGTTGAGATGCTTCCACAAATATATGCAATGCTGGAAGCACTCACTACTCTATGCCAAGATATTTGGAAACCAGCTACCTGGCCAAACGATTGAAAGGGATCCATATTTGTGCTCATTCCAAAGAAAGTTGGTACAACATAATGCAAAAATTATTGAAGAATATTGTTAATATCAATGCAAATAAATTTTTTTGCTGAAGATAATTTTCAAATGGTTGCATCAATATATGATAGGGAAGGGCCAGAAATTTAAGCCAATTCAGAAGAGGACATGGAAGGAGGAATATCATTGCTGATGTTAGGTGGATCTTGGCTGAAAGCACATAATACCAGGAAATGTTTACCTGAGTTTTATTGACTATGGAAAGGCATTTCTACCATGTGGATCATGACAAATAATGGGTAACATTTTGAAGAATGGGAATTCCAGAACAATTAATTCTCCTCATGAGGAACCTGTACATAGACCAAGAGGCAATCAAAACAGAAGAAAGTTTTAAACTGAGTAGTTTAAAATCAGGCAAGGTGTGAATCAAGGCTGTATCCTTTCAGCAAACTTATTCAATATGTATGCTGAGCAAACTATCTGAGAAGACTATATTAAGGAAAACATGGCATCAGGATTGGAGGAATCCTGCAATGTGCATATATGATATGACAGAACCTTGGTTGCTGAAAACAAAGAGGACTTGAAGCACTTACTATAAAGATCAAAGACTAAAGCCTTCAGTATGGATTACACCTTAACACAAGGAAAACTAAAGTCTTCACAACTGGACTCAAAAGCAACATCATGATAAACAGAGAAAACATTGAATTTTTCAAGGATTTCCTTTTACTTGGTTCCACCATCAGCACTAATGGAAACAGTCTACAAATCAAGCTATATATTGCATTGGGCAAAAGATCTCTTTGAAGTTTTAAAGAGGAAATGTCACTTGGAGGATTTAGTTGTTAGGTGTGTCTGATCTAAGCCAGGGAGCTGTGGTGGTGTAGTGCCTAAGGCATGTGACTGCAAACCAGAAGGCTGGCAGTTCAAAACCACCAACCGCTCCTTGGAAGGAAGGTTGGACAATCTACTTCCGTAGTGATACCACCTCAGAAACCCAAGGAGGGGTTGCTATGAGTCGGATCCAACTTGACGGCAGTGACTTTGGTTTATTTATTTTTTTGACCTAAGCCATGGTATTTTCAATTGCTTGAAATACACGTGAAAGCTCGATAATGAATGAGGAAGACTGAAGAAGAGATTATGTCATTGAATTATGGTGTTGGCAAATAATTTAAAATATACCATGGACTGACTGAAGAATGAACAAATCTATTTTGGAAGAAGTACAGCCAGAATGTTTAGAAGAAAGGACAGTGAGACATCATCTCATATACTTTGGGCATTTTATTAGAGAAGGTCCAGTCCCTGGAGAAGTACATCTTTTTTGATGAAGGAGAAGGTCAGGAGAAAAGAGGAGGATCCTCAATGAAATTGACATAGTGGTTGCAAAAATGGGCTCAAGCAAAGCAACGATTGTCAGGATAGCACAGGATTGGACAAGTTTTTTTTTTTTTTTTTCTCTCTCTTGCATATAGGGTCACTATGAATTGAAACCAACTTGATTGCACCTAACAAAAATATTATATGGAATAGTACTATTGTATGTGAGAAATTTGGAAGAGGACTCTGTCTAATGTTAATATGGTAATTCAAATAAGACTTCTCCAAAGAAATGAATTAAAACACATTGTCAGTTTGAGAAATACAGCACCACAATAGAATCAGAGATTAACTCCTAACTCTCCAAACAAATATGTTCGTATACACACACACAGATCTACACACACACATACACCCCAATCAAATTAATGTAACTGTATGCCAGTTGCTTTCAAGTTGATTCTGACTGGTGGCAACTCCATGTGTGTCAGAGTAAAACTATGCTCTAGAGGGTTTTCGATGGCTGATTTTTCAAAATAGATCACTAGGCCTTTCATTCAAAGCATGTCTAGTTCTGGATGAACTCAAACCACTAACCTTTTGGTTAGTAGCCAAGTGCATTAATCATTTGCACCAGGGACTGCATGTAACTAGGTTTGTACTTAAACATATAAAACATTCCTTAAATTGTATCTGTGTTTTAGCTATTCTCAGAGATGGTGTAGTTTCAGGTAAGGTTATCTTTAATGATGATGTATAGCATTTGCAGTAACCTTTGTTTACTCTGAGGTTATAAATATAGTTACAATACAGATTTCCAAGAAATATGTAATTCAGGACAAGGAAGAGATAGTTTGACACAACTCATCCCTTGAGCACAAATCAGCTGTCAATTTTTAAAATTCTAATACAATTTTGAATTTTATTTTACCTCATATATACTTATAAACAATATCTACTTGATCCTAAGAGCATCCCAAAGTTGGAGGCAAAGGGAAATTACATGCAACAAAAGTAATAGTGTCAGTAGTGGAGTTTAGTCAAGAGATGCCAACATGAAAGTACCTGTAGGTGGTGTCTTACTAGGTTATTACCCCATTGAATTTCTGTATTTTTTCAAGGGCAGTAATGGTGCTTTGTTTACATTCTACAAGTCCTGCAATGCTAAATTCAAAACTGTTTTCAATTGTTTGTTTGTTCAGTAAGTAGAACTGATGCTGAGGTTTATCAGTTCCCTAACACATCAACTTATATCAGCTGCTTTGAAGTTTCAAAGTAATAGTTATGGAACTTCAGAATCATATCGTTGCCAGTCTTTCACAAAGAACAGCAGGAAAAACAATAGATGTGGCACATATAATTTTAAGGAATAAGTTTATTATGTAATTTTGGAGATACCTTAAAGTGGTTGTGAAGTCTTAGCAATTATTAATTATTAATGATAATAACCCATTCATTTGATGCAACTGGAATAGATTTACCAAGGAGAGGTTCAAAATGTTTTAAAGAGTTTTTTTTTTTTGCTATTTGTGGGTACCTTTATAGGAGCTCCAATGGTACAGTGGTTAAAGTATTCAAATGCTAACCAAAAGGTCAGTGGTTCAAATCTACCAGCTTCCCTGCAGGAGAGAGATGAGGCAGTCAGCTTCCATAAAGATATATATAGCCTTTGAAACCATACAGGGTTGTTATGAGTTGGAATGAACTTGATGGCAGTGGGTTTTTATAAAAACATATTTCATGAAAATTGGAAATTTGAGTTAGTCATTTTAATGATTCACTCTATAAATATTTTTTACACAATAATGCTTCCATAAACTATAATATTCTATTTTTGTTTTTACAAAGCTTTGTACATTTACATATTTATTGTTCAGTTGGTACTGGAAAGTATCCTTTGTTAGATAAAGTGTACATGACTCTTTATTCCAATTTTGAAGCTTTAGGAATTGCCACAATTTATTGACTAAGATGTACTCATAATTATCAGTTTCTAGAGGACATAAATACCAAAGTTGAGTACTTTACTAAAAATTAAGCACACATATTATGTTATGGAGCTCTGGTGGTGTAGTGCCTAAGGCAGTTGACTGCTAACCAAAAAGGTGGTGGTTCAAACCCACTGGCCACTCTGCGGAAGGAAGACTAGGCAGTCTATTTCCATAAAGACTTACTGCCTCGGAAACCCAAAGGGGGTCACTGTGAGTTGGAATCAACTTGATGGCAGTAAGTTTGTTTTTTGTGTTTTTGGTATTACATTTAGAAAAATTGTATTTTAAAACTGTCACTCTAATGTTGTTGTTGTTATGTGCCGTCGAGTCGGACCTGACTCATAGCAACCCCTCCTTGGGTTTCAGAGGCGGTAGCACTACGGAAGTAGATTGCCCCATCTTCCTTCCGAGGAGTGGCTGGTGGGTTTGAACCACCAGCCTTCTGGTTAGCAGTCACGTGCCTTAGGCACTACACTACCAGAGCTCCTGTCACTCTAATGTTGTTATTGTTGTTGTTGTTATGTGCCGTCGAGTCGGACCTGACTCATAGCAACCCCTCCTTGGGTTTCAGAGGTGGTAGCACTACGGAAGTAGATTGCCCCATCTTCCTTCCGAGGAGTGGCTGATGGGTTTGAACCGCCAGCCGTCTGGTTAGCAGGCAAGTGTCTTAGCCACTATGCTACCAGAGCTCCCCACTCTAATGTAGCAGGAGTGAAATCTGAATCTTTGAAAAGCAAACAATACTAAAAAAAAAAAAAAAAAAAAAAAGCATACCTGGCTGTTGTTAGGTGCTGTCGGGCCTGTTTTGACACATAGCAACCCTATGCACAACAGAAGGAAAGACTGCATGGTCTGGCACCGTCTTCACAATTATTTCTATGCTCGAGTCCATTGTTGCAGCCACTGTGCCAATCCATCTCATTGAGGGTCTTCCTCTTTTTGCTCACCCTCTACTTTATAAAGCATTCTATCCTTCTAATAACTTGACCAAAGTATAAGAGATGAAGTCTGGCCATTCTCATGTCTAAGGAACATTCCAGTGTACTTCTTCCAAAACAAATTTGTTGGTTCTTCTGGCAGTCCATGCCATATTTAATATTATTTGCCAATACCATAAGGACCTCTGGTGGAGTAGTGGTTAAAGCAAAGCATTTGGCTAGTAACCAAAAAGTCAGTGGTTCAAACCCACCAGTCTTTCTGTGGAAGAAAAATGAGGCAATCTGCTTCCATAAAGATTTACAGCATTGGAAATCCAATGGGGGTCACTATGAATAGAAATTGACTCTATGGCAGTGAGTTTGGTATGCTTTTTGTTTGCCAATACCATAATTCAAATGCATCAATTCTTCTTCAGTCTTCCTTATTCATTGTCTAGCTTTCACATGAGCATGAGGTGATTGAAAATACTATGACTTAGGTCAGGTGCACCTTATTCTTCAAAGTGACATCTTTATTCTTCAACACTTTAAAGAATATTTTTTGCAGCAGATTTGCCTAGTGTATTATTGTTTGATTTCTTGACTGGTGGCTGATTCCATGGGTGTTGATTGTGGATTCAAGTAAAATGCACTCCTTCACAACTTCAATCTTTTCTCCATTTATTGTAATGTTGTTCATTGGTCCAGTTGTGAGTTTTTTTGTTTATTTTGTGTTGAGGCATAAGACATGACTAAAGGGCAAAAATAAATATTTTCAAATAGGAAGGTAAGTGACTGGGGTGAGGGGTAGAGTTTCCTTTTTCTGACTCTATGCTGTCTCATGGACACTGTCTTTTTTTTTTTTTTTTTTTTTTTAATGCTACGTATTGCTTACCTGAAGTGTTAATGTATAGGACTCATTTATTTAAATCTGTCTGCTATTGATCAAGAAAACTGTAAAGGCTTTAGTAAGATAGAGTTAATGATTTTATCTTGGCAACTCCTACTATACTAACATGATATCTACCTGGGATAAAGCATGTTCATCAAGACCTACTGTCATACTCATAATAAAATCCATGTGATAGAAAAGCAAATTTGTTTATCCTAGAATCTATTTGCTCATATAAAATTGTTCTACGTCTTTTCCAGTTTGGTCCTGGTGACTACTTTAGACTTTTCTCTGCTATGATGAAGTCAGTTCCTAGTTGGCATGAAGTAAAGAGAGCTTGAATATTTAGTAATTTTGAGAATTCCCTCAAGATCATTCTCTACTTACACCACCTCTTTGTTTTAGGTTATCAGTTGTTGCCTAACCTCTGCATATGGCATTTTTTCAACTGACACAGTGTCAGAACTTGATCATCTCTTCCTTTCTCTTATCCTCATGAGTGTGAGTCACATTACAAGAGAACTAGTAATCCATTACAATCCATTACCTTTTACTAAACAATTTTTTTTTAAAAAATAACTCTGATAAGCTGCCATCCATCTTTTCAGCACCCGCCTCCCCATACCAAAGATATATTACAGGAACTGGAAGGAACAGTTTGTCTCCTTGAAAGCAGAGGACAAACAAGGATACTAGCTCTCATATTCATATCTTTTATTTTACAATTGCATGCGCATGAAGAAATAAAGATAATAAAAAACACTAAATGTGAATGTATATCTTAATATAAAATAATATTTTACCAAATTATACTGGATTTTTCTTGAAGAATTCACTTCATTTCCATACCTATTATTTTGTTTCTTGCTACAACATCCTTCAGAAAGAGCAAAAGTCAAGATATTATCAGAGGAACCAACTGATGAAGGAACTCACTCAAAGATTATGACCATGACAGTGACAAAAGAGGAGTTTAGATCTTTATACTTCAAGCATGATTGTCTGCACATTAAGGCATTTTGCTTATATGTGTGTGTGTGTGTGTGTGTGTGTAATTTATTTTTCCCCCCAACCTGCAGGAAAGTAAGCAATGGCCTCAGTGATCTCTTTTTTAAGAAGTTAATAAAGGTCTAAACAGGCTAAACTGTAGTAGTGGCACAGAATAGAATATTTAACTTAACCTTTTGTCAGCATTTCCAAAGACAGAGATTTGCTTTATAAACTAGAACAACTGTTCATACAAAGGAACAGCTTTAATTCAACTCCCTTCAGATGGAGATATAATCTACTTATACTTCCATTATTGGATTTTCTTTATAGTTTTAACCAGTGGCTTAAAGTCTTATTATAATGAAATACATCAATACTATATATGATGTACATATTTGACTATCAAATTTATGTCCATATGAAAATGGCCATCATGTGAGTGACAATTAATATAAATGTGTTTTTTCTTAGAAAAAGAAAATAAACAACATGAGAATATAGTTAGAGCCATTTAAGATAAAATTGTATTTGTGAATTCCACTTAGAGATCTAGTATAAAATTTATTTTGCAGATGAAGTAAATGTCAAGAAAAGTGAAATTAGTTTTTCAAGATTATATTCTCTCTCCCTCTCTTATCTGACATATATATAATGGTTAAACTTAACTCTTCTAGGTTGATTCTAGGGAAATTAGCCAGTCTAAGGAAGACAGGGCCATGAAAGATATATAATTAAGCCTTGGTCATCTTTCTTTTAGTCTACTATAAATGTTAGATAGTTTCTGTTTTATAATAGAAACTACTTAAGTCTTACATCTGCATTTTAATGGTGAGTGAGAATAAAGGGAAATTATCTGTTTTAAGTTCTATTTGACAATTAAGAAGGTCTGATGGACAAAGATGTGATTATTTCCCATTGTTTATTTTTCTTTTGGGATCCTCCTCTAGAAAATGGTTTTCTTTGTAAATAGCCCAGAAAACAGAGCTCTTAACCTCTCCCCTTCTGTGTAAGCACACATGTATATATGTATTTTTTTTGTGTGTGTATATATATATTGTTGTTGTTGTTGTTGTTTTTGTTATGTGCTGTCGAGTCGGACCCGACTCATAGCGACCCCTCCTTGGGTTTCCGAGGCAGTATCACTATGGAAGTAGATTGCCCCATTTTCCTTCCGAGGAGTGGCTTGTGGGTTTGAACCACCAGCCTTCTGGTTAGCAGTCAAGTGCCTTAGGCGCTAGGCTACCAGAGCTCCTATAT
>NW_006921847.1:5192658-5197479 GCF_000298275.1 Orycteropus afer afer | reverse complement strand
TGTTGTTGTGTTGTTATGTGCCCTCGAGTCGGCCCCGACTCATAACGACCCCTCCTTGGGTTTCCGAGGCAGTATCACTACAGAAGTAGGATTGACCAACCTTCCTTCCGAGGAGTGGCTGGTGGGTTTGAACCGCCAGCCGTCTGGTTAGCAGGCATGTGTCTTAGCCACTATGCTACCAGAGCTTATATATATATTAAACTCTTAGACATTAAAGGAATGCTGATTTGGACAAAGAAACATTTTAATTAGGTATTTAGGAATAAATAGATAACTCCAGGTGGGATAATAAAGACAGGAAATGTGAACATGAGTTAGCACCACACAAAAAGGCACAAGCATATAAAACATGCTTATTCAAGGTATTCAAAAAAAGGTTATTGTTTGAAGTGACAGGTGTAACCAAGATTAGATGAAGTTGAAGAAATTTAAGGACAGATTATGAAGGGTCTTTCATGCAAAGCAGTGAGTTCAAAATTTATGGCTAGCATTGCCTTTAAGCAGGGGAGTTAGATTAGTTGTTTATTTTGTTTTTAACAAAGATCATTCTATCACCACATAGGGGAAAAAATAAAATGAGAGAGAGGAAATACTGATAGCAGGAAGACCAAAAGAAAGTTATTCTAACAGCTTTCTTCCCACTTTTTTCCTTGGTAACGTTTTCCCTGTGTCCTTCTTTCCTATGGGTTCCCACACTCTGTGCTCCCTGTGCAAATACTGCCCTTCTGACTTCACATGGTTGACTGTTCAAGGAGGGTACTTACCTGGTATAAATGTTCAGTTTATATGCCTGTCTATTTTTTTGCTGGAAGCTACAGGAGTGAGTTCAATGCCAGGACTGAAGAGTGACTAGGAGCCAAAGTCTTGGGGGTTTCACCATTCTCTATCAGACCAGTAAGCCTGGTCTTTTTTATGATTTTGACTTTTGTTTCACATTTTTCTCCCACTCTATCCAAGATCTCCGGCACTGATCCCTTTCCAAGTCATGGACAGTAAGCTACCATCTAAATCTTCTGGTCTCATGGTCATGTAGGTTGAAGTTATGGTGGTCTGTTAGTTCTCTGGAGTAATTTTTGCCATGTATCTTTGGTTTTCTTCATTATTCTTTTCTTTGGACAAGGAGAAACGAATTGTTGCATCTAGATAGTCACTTTGCAAAATTTTAAGACCCCAGTTACTACTCATGAAAGCAGGATGTAGAAAAATGTTTTTGTGTTATATGTTATGCCAATTGAGCTTGAAGTACCCCATGACCATGGTCCTGAGTCCACATGTCCACAACTTGCTCTTGAAGGGTGGTTGGCTGTGGCTAAACATTATCATAACTTTATCTCTTGTTAGTTCTATTTATATGGACATTCTTACAGTACATACAAATATTTATGTAGAAATATCATCTGCCAAACTTATCTATAGTGAAGAGTATATTCCATTCTACCTAGACATATCTGATCATTCATTCTGTCTACCTATGTAGGGGACTGCAATCAATGTCATGAAACAAAATATGCATGAACTGTTGTCTGGGAAATATACTTATTTGGTGTGCTTTCACTCAAATCACAATCTAAAAAAATTGACAAGAAGAAGAAGAAGGAGAAGAAGAGGAAGAAGAATGTTGCAGTAATGATTTGAGCAAGAGAAAATGAGAATTTGAACAATGGCAATATTTGCGGGGATACAGTAGGGTAAAAAGAAATAAGAGATGTTTTGATGGTTAAATATCAGACTTTGTTGCTGAGAGAATATAGCATATAAAGATCATGGAGGACTCAAAGATTGTAGCAACTTATCTAGCTGGTACTCTGGATACCAATAACTATGATAACAAATACAAGATAAACAGATTGTATGAAAATAATGAACACTGTATTTGGCATGCTAAGTTTTGATTGACAGTGGGTTACTGATTTATAGGTGATTAAGTGGTGACTAGACTTGGAGCTCTAGAGAACAAATGAAAGAGGAGATAAAGATTTGAGAGTCACCAGTCATGTGCTGGTAGAAGCACTCCAGGGAACATATATAACGAAATTCAAAAAAACAAAGAACAAAACTTCAGAGAATTCTGAAATACTGAAATGTGGCAATACATCTTGAAAATGAAGCCAACAAATCATACAGACACAGTATTTTCACACACATAGGAAATAAACTAAACAAAAATGATGGCCAGGAAATCAGGGAGGAGAGAAGTTTAAAAAGACAGTTGTATACAGAGACAGTTTGGTTAACAATGGTCAAATAGGTTGATGATTGAATACATAGGGTTACATTTTTCAATTTTGAAGTCTTCTTACAATTAGTGAAAGCGTTTACAGAGTGGTGTGAATAGGAAAAAATTCTAATGGATTAAAAAAGTGAGAAGTAGACAAGTCATATCTAGACATTCAACAAAAATATAAAAACAATGCATAGCAATTAAATTATCTTTTCATTTGCATTATGGATTATTATATGTATGTATGAGGAAGCAATCAAGAAAAAATAGTTATTAAAAATATTACCACAAATTAGTATTTACATTGAGTTGGTTGTCATAAGCTTTTAGGACAACCAAGGACAATGTTGTCAATGGATTTTAAAACACAAAAGCTTTGTCAAAAATAGAGGAAACAGCACAGTTTTGGAAAAAATCAGCCAAGAGTTATCTTTAGGGAAAGTTAAAACTGTTTGTAACGGTCTCTAAATAAAGTGACATCTTGAAAGTATGTAAAAGCAACCTTCTGAATTTACTCAGTCCTTTACATTTTTTTGTATTTCTTTGAGATTTGTGTTTCTTGCGCAGAATGCAAAAAAAAAAAAAAAAAAGGATCTACATTTACAAGAATAAGAATAAGAAGGGTTTGGGTGCTTTCATCCTGGATCACCTTTGGCACAGGAAGGCTGGTCAGAAAGAGAGCCAAGCTGGGAGTTGTAGGTCACACTCGAGATGGAATTTGCTTTCTCTGCACCAGAGATTTCCTTTTGCTGTGCTTAGATTTTACACATTCTATAACCATCACTGAGCCATTGACTAATTTAGATGTGTGCTTCTTTGTGGTCAGTCTATGAAGGAATATGTTTCATGTCAGAAGATACACAATGTGGAAAAACACAAAACCAAGAAAAAACAAACTCACTGCTATTGAGTCAATTCTGATTCATGGTTGGTTGGTTGGTATGTGTCATCGAGTTGGACCTGACTCAGAGCGACCCCCTTTTGGTTTCTGAGGCTGTAAATCTTTGCAGAAGTAAACAAAAAACCCACTGCCTTAGAGTCAGTCCAACTCATAGTGACCCCTCCTTGGGTTTCCAAGGCAGTATCACTACAGAAATAGATTGCTCAACCTTCCTTCTGAGGACTGGCTGGTGGGTTTGAACCACCAGCCTTCTGGTTAGCAGTCAAATGCCATAGGCACTACACCAGCAGAGATCCTTGGGAAACCATAAGGCTGAACAAAATTTAAGTCTGCAGTCTTTATATCTTCTTTTGTCAATTTCTCTTCTCCTTATGTCTTCTTTCACATATGGAAGGGCTGTTATGAGTCGACTCAATGGCAGTGAGTTTGGTTTTGTTATCGTCTCTTGGAAGTAATATTCATACAATATAAAATATTCACCGGTGACAAGGAACAGATGACTGGAAATGAAAAATGCATGAATCTGAAAATATTATTGTAAGTGGAAGGAAGCATTTAGAATTAATAATATTTTTTTATTGGATTGGAAGCTGGTACATGCATTACTGTTGTCTGATTCATGGCAACCCCATGTACAAAAGAACAAAATGTTGCCTTGTCTAGCAGTATCTTCAGGATCATCAGTATGCTCAAATCTATAGCTGAGGTCATTGTTCAGTCTGAATGCCCTCTAACATAAAGGTCTCATGTTCCAGCACCACATCAGACAATATTCCCTTGTGATACATATGTTTTCATAGGCTAAGGACCTCTGGTGGTACAGTGGTTAAGGCATTTGGCTGCTAACCAAAAGATCACTGGTTTGAATCCACTAGGTGCTCTGAAAAAGAAAGATGGCGTAATTTGCTTCTGTAAGGATTTGCAGCCTTGGAAACCCAATGAGGGTCACTATAGATCAGACTTCATGACATTAAGAATTGAAAATTTTTTCAAGTAGATTCCTAAGCCTGTCTTCCTAGACTGTCTTAGGCTGGAAGCTCTACTTAAACCTGTTCAATGTGACTGACCTAGAATTGGTATTTGAACTACAGTGGCATAGCCTCATGCATAATAGCAACATGCAAGCCAGCATAGTATGATATCCTGCCAGAGAGGTGGTATGATGTGTGCATAACACTGAGAAAATTCTAGTTTGAAATTAAAAATTAAAGACAGGCCCCATGTCTTATATAACTATGCAATAACATGCAATCTACTTGAGGTAATGGAATATTCTTAGGATAAAAAATATAAATGAACATGATTTATTATTTTTTTTTAATGAGTGTGGCAGTTATAAGTATTATGACCTAATAGTATGTAGTTTACCATTGTCTTTTCACTTAACTAAAGAATAAAAAAATACATTTAAATGGATGGGTCAAATTGGAAAGAAAATCAGATTTATATTGATCCTTTCCCCAACCTTTCCATCCAATTAAAAAAAAATTATTTATAAAAGTTTCCTTCCACTTAAAATAATATTTTCAGACTCATGCATTTTTTTATTTACAGTCATCTCTTCCTTATCACCACTGAATATTTTATATTGTATGACTACTACTTCGAACAGACAATAAAAAAAAACAAACTCACTGCTGTTGAGTCAACTCATAATGATCCTCCCTTGGGTTCCCGAAGATTGCCCAATCTTCTTTCC
>NW_006921847.1:5186991-5189043 GCF_000298275.1 Orycteropus afer afer | reverse complement strand
TCATTCCCACATAGTAGATCATATGGTTTTCTGATTTAAAACAGCCAAAACCAGCCCATTTCAGCTCACTAATGCCTAGGATATCAATCTTTATGTGTTCCATTTCATTTTTGACAACTTCCAATTTTCCTAGATTCGTACTTCGTACATTCCATGTTCTAATGATGAATGGATGTCTGCAGCTGTTTCTTTTCAGTTTGAGTGCTGCCACATCAGCAAATGGAGTCTGGAGACCTTTACCTTATCCATATGAGTAAGGCTGGGTTTACTCAGATGATGCAGATCTTTCCCAGTCCTATTTTGAGAGCCTTCTATCCTAACCAGACTATTCATAAAGTTGTGCATTAATGTATCAAACAGTGTTTCTTTGCTATTCATAAGGTTTTCCCTGGCCAATTCCTAACCCAATTCCAGCTAAATGCCATGGGGACTCTCCTTTTCCCCTCCAGGGTTTCCACAATTAGCAAAGAGCTTATGTTACATTCCTTGCCTTGCAGAAGTTATAGCCCCGTTGATGTGATTTAAGCAGGGCTTAACAGGAAGCCCTTTCTTTCCCCACTAAAAGGAATCAGTCTGTGCCACAATCCCCAGCAATGTAGTGTCAGCAGGATCCAGTAGCAAGCCAAGCCTCCACCGTCACCAGGCAATAACAGATTGAATGAGGCAGGACAAAGCAAGACTAGGTGATGCTCTGATCTTGACCCCTCCCTGGTATTGTGTGCCTAGTTTTAGCTGATCTTCAATAGGTGAATAGTTAAACACAATACTGTACACATGTGATAAAATTGTGTAGAATTTAAATACATACAAAAAAATGAGGGCATGAAAATTAGTGAAATCTGAGTAAAGTTGGTGAATTGAACCCTCATCAATCCCTTGGTTGTAATATTGAACTATAAAAAAAGAACCAAACCCACTGCCATTGAGTTCATTCCAATTCATAGAGACCATATAGGACAAAGCAGAACTACCTCATAGGGCTTCAAAGGTTATAAATGTTTACAGAAGCAGACTATACAGTGAAACAAAATATTACCAATAGAGAAAAGGGTTAAGAATTTCCAGAATCACTTTGTATTATTTTTTATAATTGCATGTGAATTACAATTATCTAAAAACAAAGGGCTGCGAGTTCCGGTAGGATGGTGGACTAGGCAGAAAGACTGCACAGACCCTCTTCAACAAAGAAAAGGGAAACCAATTAGCACAGACACAGAAGATAATCCTGGACCCCTAAGCCTTGAAGGGAAGGATATAGAAGTGGACCAAACCCCAACTACCAGGAGAATTTGCGTGAAAATACAAAAAAAGGAGACATACAGAGCTGCAGTCTGGCAACGATCCTGAGTGATCCTGACAGCACAGGCAGCTTGGAGATTCCCAAGTGGTGATAGGACATAAGAATTAATCTAAAACTCAGCGCTGCTAGCCAGGGCCTGCACGGGGACTTCTCTGGAGGCTGGGGAATAAACAGAGTAGGTGAAGAGAAAAGTGGGCTGACATGTGGACTTGCTCTGGTCTAGAGGGCGCCACCATTATGAATGTTACAAGCGGCTTGACTATTTTGGATATTTAAAGAGACAGCGCTCTCTGAGATTTCAGGGGCTTAAGAAAAGGTTTGGCTTTCCAGCAACCCCAAGGTCACTCCAGACCTGCAAGACTGAAAAGGTGCGACATTTCTCTTGTTACTCTTATACCCCACACCCACTTGGTGAACGGAGGTGCAGCCATCCCCCACTCCCAACCACTTTCTGGGCCCACAGGAACTCCTTCACAGTCTGTGTGCTCAGATGGAGCCTGAGTGCCCTGACCTGTCCTCCACTGATTTTTTTTTTTCTTTTTCACTTTATTTTTTCTGGTGATTAGTTTGCTTGTATTTGTCTGTTTTAAAACAACTATTATTATTAATACTTTTGTCTTTTTTACTATTAATCTTATTCCCCTCCCAGGTCCTATTTTTTAGCTTTTTTTCTTTTCCCTGTTCCTGGTTGAATTTTTTTTTTTTTATTATTTAATTCTTTTTTTTTCCCTTTTTTCCCCTTTTTTTCTCAT
>NW_006921847.1:5165294-5184001 GCF_000298275.1 Orycteropus afer afer | reverse complement strand
CTAGCAAGCTGCCATCTAGATGCAATGATGGGTCTCTCCTCATCCAGAGCAAAGAAGAAAGAAAACCAAAATTCATGGAAACAATTAGTCCTAGCAACTGGTACACCATCTGATCTGCAGCCTATATGACTATGAGACCAGAAGAACTAGATGGTGCCCGGCTACCACTATCATCCACTTGGAAGGGGGTCTATGTAGGAGATCCTTGATAGAGAGGGAGAACAATGTGGAACAAAACTCAAAATCACTTGGAGAAAAAAAAAAGCGGGGGGAGGGGACCAGGTTTGCTGGTCTGGTAGAGCCTCTTGGAACCACTGAGACTATGGCCCCTAGCTGCCCTTCAGGTCTGGAATTAAACCCACACCTTTATTTTCCAGCCAAACAAAAGACAGGCATATGAGTTGAACACTTACCTTAGGCAGATATACTCCTTGGAGAGAACAATCATGGGAGAAAGAAGGGCTGCTTATGCACAGGGAGACAGCTCAGGAGGCAGGAGTGTAAGGAGGAATGGACACTGGGAAGAGATAACTATGGGGAGGAAGTGGGAGGTCAGCCGTTGCATTGTGGTAAACTGTGGTCAATGTCACGAGATAAAATATATGTGAACCGCTGTATGGAAAATGAATTTGCTCTGTAAACCTACACCCAAATCACAATTAAAAAAATAAATAAATAAGAAGGGAAAAAAAAAAAGGGCTGAAAACAAACAAACAAAATCCTATAATTAAGTCCAAAAACAACAACTACAACTAAAATGTTACTAAAGTCTCTCCACTGTGGGCAGAACTCCAACATTATCCGGCAATATGTGACTTTTATTACTTTTGTTCTGTTCTCAACTGTTGTTGTTGTTGTTGTTATGTGTGGTGGAGTTGGACCCGACTCATAGCAACCCCCCTTGGGTTTCCGAGGCAATATCACTACGGAAGTAGATTGCCCAACCTTCCTTCCCAGGAGTGGCTGGAGGGTTTAAACCACCAGCCTTCTAGTGAGCAGCCAAGTGCCTTAGGCACTACACTACCAGTGGCATCCACTAACTAGTAATCTTTTTGTAGTTTCATCCTATATGTACATATATGTATATATAGTCCAGGAGCTCTGGTAGCATAGTGCCTAAGGCATTTATCTGCTAACCAAAACCTGGCTTGTTAATTCAAACCCACCAGCCACTTCTCAGAAGGAAGGTTGGGCAATCTACTTCCGTAGTGATACTGCTTTGGAACCCCAAGGAGGGGTCGCTATGAGTCGGATCCCATTCAACGGCAGTGAATTTCGTTTTTTTTGGTATATATAGTCCATCAGGATTTGTGTTGTTGTTATTGTTGTTATGTGACGTGGAGTCAGCCCCAACTCATAATGACCCCTCCTTGGATTTCCCAGGCGGTATCACTACTGAAGTAAATTGCCCAACCCGCCTTCCAAGAAGTGGCTGGTGGGCTTGAACAGCCAGCCTTCTGGTTAGCAGCCAAGTGCCTGGGCACTATGCTACCAGAGCTCCTAGCAGGATTTGTAGACTTCCCCAAATGGACTTCTTTGACTTTAACACTGTAACTCCCCCTTCTACCAGGAAGAAAACCTGAGTGATTTTGGTGCTTACATATGTTTGCTGTTTCTCAGGGACCACAATGTTAGGCTGCCTGTAATTGAATGCCTGTAAATAATTGACATTTTTTTTCCCTAATTTTATCATTATTTATAGTAAGAAGGATAGTGTCATACCATATCAATCATAAGTAGTAGTAGAAAAATCCAGGGTAGCTTTTAAACTGTTTTTTAACACCAGCTAGTGTCCTAGGCTTGAGCACATCAGCTGAGTCTCAATTTCCTCATTTATAAAGTGATCCAGAAGTCCCTTTCTAAAATCAATTTCTATTATCATTTAAATGAGCTGCCTTTCCTACCAAATACTACCCTACCATATTTGGCTGTGGAATCAGCATTTGATAGACTATGAATAAACAGTTTTTGTTATTTAATTCAGCAATTCTGAGCCGGAGGTTAAGCTGCAATGTATGTGAGTCATATTGATATCCATATTTTCAAAGTGTGTCAAGAACTTCTCTGATGCATGGGTTTATTCTGTTAATAGAAATAATGTTTCACAAAGTCATAATGTCATTAAGAAAACTTAAAACGGCACCACATATTTGATGTTATAATTTAACTAAAAGAACTATGAAGTCCTACAATATAATGACACATCTGACAGAAAATGTATTTTTATATGAATCATTCCACCAACAGAAAAGAAGTTATATAAACAAGAATTACCTCTCTTGCTCTTCTGTGAGAAATAAATATAAGTTTGAAGGAAAATTATTAGTTTGCTCTGACAGTCTAAATACATATTTCTCTAATGAAAAAAAATAATGGTTAACAAATTTTTTTTTTTAAATCAAATTTATTTCAAATGCTATTATCCAACTACAATTATTTGGGATCGTTAAATACCTGCTTCAAAGTTACAAGATCAAAAGGGGAAAAAAAAGCATCTCAGACACAAATGATCCTAAATTATAGACTATCAAGTTTTGAATCTTAATATGTTGAATCTCATTGTGCTGAAAATGCTTCCTTCCCTCTTGACTGATGTGAAGCTTATTTTGATTTTGCAGGATCCAGTGGGTGTACTGTGCTAAGTACCCTGGTAGATACCAGAGGTATAATAATTAGTTCCTGTCCTCAGGTAGTTATAATTTCATTAATAACAATAATAAAAAGGGCTTGCTTGCTACAAAATTTGCATATTAGACAGCAGATGTCTTAGGAAATAGCATGTTTAATGTCAAGTATGTAGTAGAGGAAATAAGTGCTGTATCTTTGACATTTATATCTTTGACAGCTAATAACTTGACCTTGAATTTTCTGAAATTGCTTAATCCTGTGACCTTCATTTCTCTTCAATTCAGTTACTCAGCAGTAGATTCACACTGGCAGACTATCAGCATTTGGAAATTTTCCATCCACCAAATTTTTAATTTGCAACATAAGGACTCCGTTTCTGTCATTAATATACCTTCACTTCCTCCTTTACCCTTCTGTCCCTTCCTGGTTATACTCATTTCTCTAATGTATCTGAATCTCACATACAGTCTTTAGTCAGTCAATTAGTTTACTCCAAGACATTTTTTTCTACTTTCTGATAAAAGCCTAGAAACAAAAACTTTTTACTGTATACGAATTTGCTATTATCAAAAACAAAAACAAAAATATTAAAAAACTATGACTAATCTACAGCTAGCCCTTCAGAGCCTTGGATAGCTGGACTAGGAGTCACCTAAGGCATTAAATATCAATATAAAAGCCAAGAACACATAACATTGGGCCTGAATGCTAATATTACTATCATAATTACGTTGTAACTGCCAAGTACAATATCTAAGACCTTTAGGTTTCAATGACTTTACAGTAAAACCTGAAGACAAAGAGAAAAATAATCTTACTTTTAAGTGGAATTCACTAGGGAGTCTTAAACTATGAAGAGGAGATTGGTTGTTTTACAATCTCCTTACCATGCCAGTACCCTGGTTCATTCATTTAGTCACACAAAAAAAACAATTTTTACTTTCTTTTGAATGTTAATGACTATTTAAATTACACAGATAATAAAAAAGTACAAAAGATATCAAGGCCTTTATGTAAGGTGTTACTGTTTTTGTATAGCTGAAGAACCACAAAAAATTTTAGGAAGGAATCAGTAATAGTCAAATTCAAACTATTTCTACCTTTATCAAATTAAAAAAACGTGTCTGTATCTCAGTTTTCTTTTTTTTTACCTCTAATATGTTGATTATAAATATATCTACCTCATAAATTACATAAATGAAATGAGAACATGCATGCTAAGTGATTAAAATACTGCCCGTCTATAGAAAATGCTCTCAGAAGGAAGATTGGGCAATCTACTTCCATAGTGATAACACCTTGGAAACCCAAGGAGGTGTTGCTATGAGTCTGGTCCAACTTGATCGCTGTGTGTTTGGTTTTTGATATAGAAAATGCTAATGTGTTTTGGCTATAATTATTGTCACAATTATCTTTTCTTATGAAATATTACATAGTAGTAATGTACTAGATATAGTGAGACCTAGGTAAATTTCCTCGTAATTCTGCCTAAGGTGTCAAATAAGCTTCATAGACAACAAAACACTGGAATCAAAACTTGAATATCTGTAGGAGTTTTTCAGATGGACAAATAGAAGAGAAATAAGAATAGATAAGATAGAATCTTTTATAGCAGTAGTAAGGGAAATATGATGCTTAAAATAAAGAGTGGAGGAGATAAATTAGAGGCATGTTTGTGGTGGATAATACTGATACGATTCTCTATAGGAGGAATTGATAAAATGTTGGGATAAGTAAATGGGGGAAAGTCCAAGGTACCGGCTTTCTGCCTTAAGTAACATGAAAGTTGGTACACAAAGGAGGAAGACATTGGTGAGGAAATTGCAGGAGAAATAGTTAATACAGTCTAGACAATATTTAGTTTATGCTTCAGCAGTTTTTCAGTTGGAGCTATTTCATGGAATGCTTACTGGAATCAGGCAGGTAAAATGAGTAAGGGAGATGGGCTTAGTCTGACTGCACCACATGGGAAGCGTGTTCTCCTCTGAAAGAAGTAGATATGACTCAGCCCTACTGATAGTTGTCATGCCATAATGTGGGGCTTGTGTGCCCACATCTTCTTATTTTTACAAGAGAATTTATAAACTCGATTTAAAGTAACAAATCCCAGATTCTAAATGACAGCTTTGTTAATTAATATTTTGTTAATTAATATATTGTTCCACACTAAGATAGGCTCAGAAGAAGAAAGAGGCCATCAGTTTCACAAAGAATTAACCAGTGACAGAACAAGAGGGTACTGCATGGTTTAATATCAGGAAGGGAGTATGAAAAGGTTGTGTGCTTTCAGCATACTTGTTCAATCTGTGTGTTGAACAAATAATCTGAGAAGTTAGACTATATGCAGAAGAATGTGGCATTAAGACTAGAGGAAGACTCTTTAACAACCTGCAATATGGAAAAGACATAACCTTGCTTGCTGAAAGCAAAGGGGACTTGAAGCATTTACTGATGAAGATTAAACTACAGTCTACAGTATGGATTACAATTCAACATAAATAAAATGAAAATCCTCACAACTGGACCAATAAGCAGCATCACAATAAATGGAGAAAAGACTGAAGCTGTCAAACATTTCATATTACTTGGATCCACAATGGACCAATGGACCAGCAGTCAAGAAATCAGATGACATATCGCACTGGGCAAATCTGCAAACCTCTTAAAGAGCTGAAGAGCAAATATGTCTCTTTGATTACTAAAGTGATCCTAACCCAAGCCATGGCATCTTCTATAGCCTCATATGCATGGGAAAGCCAGGCAATGAATAAGGAAGACCAAAGAAAGTTGATGCTTTTGAATTGTGTTGGCAAAGATTACTGAAACTACCATGTACTTCCAGAAGAACTAACAAATCTGTCCTGGAAGATGTTTAGCCTGAATGGTCCTTGGAAGCAAAAATGGCTAGACTTCCTCTCACCCACTTGGTCATGCTGTCAGAAAGGATGGTGCCTGGAGAAGGATATCGTGCTTGGTAAAGTGGAAAGTCAGTGGAAAAGTTGAAAACTCTCGATGATATGGATTGACACAGTGGCTGTGATGATGGGCTCAGATATAGCAAGAATTGTGAGGATGGCACAGGACTGGGCAGTGTTTTGTTCTGTTGGAGCTGACTTTACAGCACCTAACAACAACAGGAGCTCTGGTAGCATAGTGCCTGAAGCACTTGACTGCTAACCAGAAGGCTGGTGGTTCAAACCCACCAGCCACTCCTCAGAAGGAAGGTTGGGCAATCTACTTCTGTAGTGATACTGTCTCGGAAACCCAAGGAGGGGTCGCTATGAGTTAGGGCTGACTTGACGGCGCATAACAACAACAACAACATGTCATTAATTGTGTGGCCCTAAAAATTGCCTGTGGTTCACATTCATCCCAAAGGTTACTAGAAACTTTCTTCATTACCTTCTGGTCTCTAGCCACAACCAATCCTTCAATTTTTTTTGATAGATTCTGTATATTGAATCAATATATAAATAGAATCATAGAGTTGTTAGAGAATAAATTGCTTTTTAAAACATCCACAAAGACATTCTCCAATATGTTTTGAACCATAGAGATGAGAAAGACAGAAAGAGAATATTCAAAGATCAAAATACTGTCAGTATTTATCTATCATTATCTTAGTTTGGAAGTGGGGAATTTGATTCTAGATAAGAGATAAATTACTCAAATAGGAGTAGGTTGAAATGAGAGTAGTAATTCATTCAGCAACCCCGCTTTGGCAGTCATGTTTTAAAAGTAAATTGGCTTCCTTTGTTCCAAGTTTAGGAGCTCTGGTGGCATTGTGCCTAGGGCATTGACTGCTAACCAGAAGACCAGTGGTTCAAACCCACCAGCCACTCCTTGGAAGGAAGACTGTGCAATCTACTTCCATAGAGATACCACCTCAGAAACCCAAGTACGGGTTGCTATGAGTTGGAACTGACTGGACGGCAATGACTTTGGTTTGTTTTTTGGTTTGTTCCACATTTATGATCTCTATGTGGTCTTTTACTCTATAACTTGGTTTCCTGAAGAGCTATTCCAAAAAGAGTCATTACCCAGAGCAACAACCACCAGGCCATATTCAGTCAGATTTATCTCTCTCAGTAAACCAAATTTCAGTGTCTGATTTATGACTCAGTCTTTCCAAAGAATTATTATTGGAAGTTAGTATTGCTAGATAATGATCAACCACAAATAAAATGGCAAGATTGAGTTTCTTGTTCTAATTATTAACTATTATTGAGCTATTTACAATGTTCATTTCCCCTTAATGCAAAAGGTTGGTAACATGGATTTTCTTTTTTTTTTTTTTTGGTGTACCACTCTCTGCCTAACTCTGGAAAATGCCCAAATAAATAGTTTACTCTTTTATTTTGCTTCTGCCTCATCATATAGGGGATAACAATGGCAAGAAATTTATTTATTTTTTTATCTGTGGGAGATCACACATTGTGCAAACTCACAGAATAAAGGGCCATATTCTATGTTTAAGTCACTGACTACATGAACTCTGTGCATAGTGAACATGATAAAAATCCAGTAAGGCAAACTCCATAGCTGCTAACTGCAGGACATCTGACCTGTAGCTGATGATTACTTGTTGAATATCTAAGTGAAATAATTGTGGTCTTTGAAAATCCTAGGTCAGACAGACTCTGCTGTTGTCTAGCTGTGGGAGTTTAGAAAGAAATTTAACATAACTGAGACTCAGATTTTAACCCTAAAAGAGAAAAAAAAAAGTTAGCTTACAGCTTACTGTTAGTGAACAAAAAACAAATTTCCATCTGCTATTTTGGAGTGATGCTTGGAATCAATCCACTATTTGGTTGTTACCAAGATTTTCATTTTTCACTTTTAGTTTTTTAGAAGTTTGAATATGAGTGCCTAAGTACACTTTTCTTCATCAACCCTGATTTTAGTTCACTAAAATTCTTAAATTTATAAATAGGTATCTTCTAACAGATTTTGGATGTATTTGGCTATTATTTCTTCAATACAGATTTTGTCCCATAATCTTACTCTATTCCTTTAGAAATTCCAATTATTCACATGTTAGAGTTTTAATTTATGCTACAAGTTAGTGAGATTCTATTATTTTAAAAATAATTCTGTTCTTTAGACTGGATAATATTTATTGACTTGCTGACAACTTCAATTCTTTCCTATCAACTCCTCATTAAGTCACTAAATAATTTATAATGCCAAATGTTACATTTTCTAGTTTTCAAAGGTCCTTTTAATTTTTATATAAATGTATAAATTATTTACCTATTGAAATTTCCCATCTTTTCATTCAAAACAAGTTTTTTTTTAATTTTATTAAGAATAATTTCTATAGCTGTTTATAATCTTTGACTCTAGTTCCAACATTTGGGTCACTTCAGAATGCATCTCATTGATTTTTTCCTTTCTGTTGAGGACAGATAAAAATTCCATGGTTTTTTAAGTAATTTTGGACTTTATTCTAGAATTACAGGAGCTCTGGTAGCATAGTGCCTAAGGCACTTGATTGCTAACCAGAAGGCTGGCGGTTCAAACCCACCAGCCACTCCTCAGAAGGAAGGTTGGGCAATCTACTTCCGTAGTGATACTGTCTCGGAAACCCAAGGAGGGGTAGCTATGAGTCAGGTCTGACTCGGCGGCACATAACAACAACAGTTATGCTGTGGGGTTGTGAATTCTTATTGGCTTCTTCTTCTTCTTCTTTTTTTTTTTTAAGCAGGTAATAAAGTTGTTTGGATTCAATGTTGGCTGCACAGATCAAATATCAGTTTTCATATAATTAGCTAGGATGCTTGCAGACTACCCCCTACACAAATGGGTCAAAAAGTCAACCAGATATTTGAGCAGAGTTTTAACACCGAATTTGAGGTTTTTCCTCTCTGAATCGATCTCTTTCATTTACCAGAAGCTGCTGTTACCTCACCTTCTATCTTCTGGTTCTTCAGTCCAGAAAATCTGCAGATTTCCATCAAAGATTAGAGGGCCAGTGCAGAATGCAGAACTTTCTCACAGTCAAAGGCTGTATAAATTGCAAATTCATCACTGAGGTCCCTTTTTCCAAGTAATAATGTATATTCAGAACCTGACTACTCTAAGTCACTCTCCAGAGTGTAAAGTATTATTATTAGTATTTTAATTTTATCCTGAGTTATGTTTGTTAACTGCAGAAAGATTGGTATACTGGAAACTTACTTCTATAATATGTAAATTTTTCTCTCATGGTTTTTTTTTTTTTTTTAAATATAAAAATGGGCATCATTGAAGAAAACACATTTAGGTATTTTCTTCAACAAAAGGCACAAAAATTCTATATTATCAATAATACTAAATGATCTTCATTTTACAAAATTTTGAGATGTTTGTTACTGGCTCTAGGCTGTGTTATGTTTTTACATATCACTATTTCTAAGTGCACTCAATTAATAAAGGTGTTAAAGATGACTAAGACATTAGGAGAGGCTTAAGCATTAGGAGTATCTGACTCACTGACTTAAAAACTCTGCAATAGCAATAGAGATTCTATATTTCATGCACATTTTTACTTTAAATTTACTGATGTTTTCTCAACCAAGAAAATGATCCTGTCTATAACTCATTTTTCTTTTTCTTAATTACATTTTTATATTCCAAATTTACAAAAATGATTAGTGCACATTATGAGCTAATTACTTTCCAACTTCATTTTAATTAAAGATGCTATTTTTGAAGCTACCAGCTCAGTGACACACATAACTCAAATAGCTTTGATATTTATATTTTGTTACTCTCTTTTTAACTCAGAATGATTATTTTATTCCCTTCAAATTTATCAAAACCAATGCTCCCTTGGGCTCCAAGTTAGTATGTTAAGGCTTATTGTAAAGCAAATTTTTGTAGTTGAGAATATTAGGGCTTATAATGGCCAAGTCAGCAGAGCTTTAACTATAGTTATAATAAAGGGCATCTCAAGCAGAGAGATCGTGCTCTCAGTAAAGCATCCACAGTAATATCTTCAAGCTAAACAAGAATAAGAGCCCCTGATTGGCACTTTGTTACTTCAATGGTCCCCCACTGATGAGGCAGAAGGACATTAAGGCTGATTTTAGCACAATCTAAAATCCCGCTGATGCCAAACTTAAAGTAGTGAAAGCCACAATGCCATTTTTAAAATATGCTCTGAAATCAAAAAATCTTTGCTTTCCAAGACACCCAGGACTTATTCTTCCTACTTATTACTTGTAAAAGGCCCTCTTCATCATTATGTCTCCTGTCTTCCTCGGCTCAAGACAAACTAGGGAATCATCTTCATTTATATGCAGCACACTCTTTATTCTGTTGGTACCGCAATATAAATGTGTTTTATTAAAAATTAAAAATATTAGTTTTACTTTCCATCAGGATGAAAAGTGAAGTCTCATTCTCATTTTCAGGCCTATTTTCTTACTCTCATCCTTCTTGCATTGTACCTCAGGACACTGCTATTAACAGATAGGCTACATTCCCAGACACTTTAAATTATGTCAGCCTGTCCTGAACCCTCAGTCAGGAGACAATAACAGAAGGCAAAAGACTTTTCAAAGGATAGGTGAGGAGATGCCATGCTCCACTGGGAATAAACTTTTCCCTTGATCTTTTGTCAGAATGATGCTGAGAAAAATATATGTGGTGCCTTATCATTGTACAGCACATGGTTCTTAAACGTCAGAAAGGCCATTATACATCGGGGAAAGGGAAAGGCCTTAAAAATTACTCCACAGTATCCAACTTTCTTTAAAAGTAAAAATAACATGGCATTTTCTGGATGGTGTTCTCATAGATGTTTGTCTGCTACATTTCATACTTGTTTTCTTTTGTAATGCTAACTTTCAGGCCCCCAGTTGGTATTTTTGGAAAGCAGAGAAGCATGTATTTCGCTAGTTGCCAAAATTGGCTCCACAGAGCAGCATGCTTTGCAATTTGAAGGTTAAATTCCTTTGAAAGAGACTTGTTGGAGCTGCTCTTCTCACTCCTATTAACTAGTGGAACTGTCTGACCTTTATAAGTGCAAGTCAATATTCACACTGTCAGAGGAGTATCGGTGGGAGTAATCTTTTCAGTCCCAAAGAGAAACAGTTTGCCACAGGCAGATCATGACTAGAGAAGAGTAGTTGGTGAGCAGTGACATAAAACACTTTTAAGTGAATTCAAAGAGTATCTTTGACACAGCTTGGAATTTTATTCAATTTAGTTACAACAATGCCTACTTGCCACCTCTAAACTACAGAGGTGTCAATTTGAAATAATAAAGAAATAGGATGTGAAATGAAGCCTGTTAAGTGGGCTCATTACTTTTATCCAAACCTTTGAGAACACTGGTGGCTTTTTTCCCACAAACTATCGGTCTCTGAAGATCATTCAGAAATGAAGATTATTATTTCAATGAGTACCAGTAATCCTCTCGCACTTTCATACATGATGTATTACTGGAAAAAATAATTTTAATAAACTTTACTATATATATTGCTTTATGTGCCCCAATTTGCTATGAGTTTAACTTCAAAACAATTATTTAAAGTATTTTCCAATGTGATAGTCACACAAGAACAATAAGGAATTGGACACTATACTGTTGGTTTTATAGCGTTAATTTATTTTGGCTTTCTCTTCATTAATACATCATTATATTGTGTTTGCAATTAACTATGCTATTTTAGGGCTTGCTTTAACAAGACATCAATTGCTAGGCTTATTTTTTAAAGAGTGAGCGAATTAGTCTTTGGTTATTATTCCTTTCAGTAACAATATAACTAGATAACTCTCTTGCAAAATGTTTATTCTCTCTTAATCCAAATTTCTGTTATCCACAAAGAAAAAGAAAATTAATTCAACTAATTTTTGAATAAATTAAAATGACTATACACCTTTAATGGAATATATTTTAAAATCAAAGTGAAATATTGTGTATTGTTTAAATGTGTTTTTGGTTGTGTTATTAGTACAGTAAGTCTGAAACTATTTTGTGTATTATACAATTGAGAACATGATTACACATATTGATAATGATAGGAATGAGGTCTCTTATTGTGGGAAAATGGAGATATGTCAGGGGATGGAAGAAAGAAGAAATACTTGTAGTACTAGATTTGAATTAGAAATAGAAGGAATTTAAATGTGTTTATTGTACATTGCGGTGTAGTAAATTACTTAGTGTGGCTTTTCTACCCATAAGGCTTTGTAAACTCTGAGGTGGAATTTGCCATGAGCAACTGAGGAGCTCCTGATTGCTAAAATTGTCTACCTGGGGTATTTCTGTTGGGAGTGGCACAAAACAATATTCCGGGAGGTTCCCGCTCTCTCTCAGGTGCTTAGAATTCTGATGTTATGATTGGTTGGTTTGGCCACTCTGCCGGGCTCAAAAGGAGGCCTCCTAGAGGCAGAAGTCTCTCTCTCTGACTGCTGGTTGAGGAAGATGTGCAGCTGAAAGAGACACGTGCTGCTGGGAAAGAGATGCAAGATACACACATTGCTGAGTGAGACACGGAGGGACACGCACTGCTGGGAGAGAGACTGTGAGAGACTGTTGGCTGAGAGACGATGGGCTGGGAGAGAGACTGAGAGTTTTTCCTGAATTTCAATTGTAGCCTGCTGTTTCCCGAATAAACCCCATAATATGTGAGTTATGTGTAACCACTGCAGTGAATTATTGAACCCAGGAGAGAGGTGGTGGGTACTTTGGGAGGAATGTTAGTGAAAGGGCTGGAGTGAGGCAGCATGTCTGGCCTCACAGGGGTAGACCTTGGGCTGCTGATGGTGTTTCTATCTTCTTCTTGTGAGGTTAGAGGAGGTCAGGAGATATGTCCTCCTTGCCCCTTTAGCATACATACATATGTTGTGCTACACTGAGTTCTCTAGAGAAGAAAAACCAGTAAAGCTTATATATAGAGAAAGAGAGAGAAATTTATCTTAGGAAGATGGCTCACAAACTTACAGAAGCTGGCAAGTCCCACGTTCTTGGATTAAACATCAAGCTGGAGGCTTTTCCCAACTCACGTAACTTCAGGGACTGACGAGCTCAAGGTTGGCAGGCAGTATACCGGCTGTTGATTCCAATGAATGATGAATCCAAGTTCACCAGGCCAAATGGTGGATTGTTCACTCACAGACAGTTGTAGGCAGCACAATAGGATCCTGATCCACAGAAGAGTATCTCTTTTCCCAGGATGTTCATAAATATATTGGAATCAGGTCACACCCTTAGGGAAACTCCTTTTCAATGGATTGACTGCTCAAACATATACATCCAATCCCATCATGGGAATAACTCACATCACAACTGCTTAAACTACACAGAATTATGGTCCAGCCAAGTTGACACACAGCTCCAATTATCACAGCCCACCTCTTGTCAACTTGGCAGTTGTACACATCTTCTTAACCATATATGTTGTTAAGTGTCATCGAGTTGTTTCCGACTCATAGCGACCCCATGCACAGCATTAACCATATATAATCTCTAAATAAGGATAATTATAAAGTCATATTTATGTCCAACATGATATGCTAACAAGTGTACAACCAAAATATATTAACCTTGTTTACATTTCACAGTTCACAACAGAAGGAAACAAAAATATTTGATGCACATATACAATGAAGAAATATAACAATCACAGTCCTTAGTTCTACAACTGGTCACATGGTCATAGCTGATATTCAGAACTACTTTCTTCCACCACCCATTCTGTATTTCCCTTGCCCTCAGAAAGCACCTCAACTGGTCATGGTTCTTTGTCTGGTGGGGTGACCCAAACCTTCATTCCTGAAGGGTCTGGGCCATTAGTAGTCATATCAGAATTGGGTTGCTATAATTTTCTATTGACTTTAATCACAGGGTTTGGTAGTATTAAGAGACCTCCTAACAAATCTCCTGTATTCCAGACATATTCTTCTTTACCTCCTGTGGTGGTTAAATTTGTGTGTCAATTTGGCTGGGCCTGGTTGAGTGGCTAGGCAGCTGGATGTAGTATTCCCCATGATGAGGCTGCTAATCAACTCCATGGTGGAATCTGTGAGCCTCTGAGTAGCTGCCTTAGGGATGTGGTCTGCTTCCTGTATATAAAGAGAAACCTTAGAGAATGGTTTCTAGTTTATGCTTGAACACTGCATGTAGCCATGTTGTTGTTCAGCAGCCTGCCATGCTCAGCCAACCTTGGGACTTTCAGTGGACTTGAATTGATGGTCTGCCATGTGGTTTGGTAACATCAGGACTGTGTCTTTTTACTTGTCAAACTTGGGCTTGTCGGTCTCAGCAGCCAGCAGCTGTCTGAGTGAAGAAAAGCCTCTAGCTCCAATGAGCCAGGAGCAGGAGGCAGAGCTGAAGCCCAAAGTTGAGGGGCTTTCACCCATACCCTAGAGCCTGGCACTTTGAACTCAGAGTTAAAGCATCCAAACTGTAAGAGAATAAACTCCTGTTTCTTCAAGCTGTCCCATTTGTGGTATATTCTTGTCAGAGTAGCACTAGGCAACCAGAATACTTCCATTATGTAACATCAGTGCAATTTCCCCTTGTAATCAGGATCTATCACACATGATAGTATAGTAACACTCTTCTTAGTCTGTTGATCCAGAGGCAAGAGGAAGCCAAAATGGCTAGGTGGCATTCTTAACTTCCAGTTCAATAAAATCAGTATTGTGTCCCCAGGTGGAAGTGTTCCTCCCTTTGGGACTAAGATCTCCAGACCTGTAGAGCATAGGGTGGCAAGGACAGAAAGCAAAATTTTTTTGAGTGGGTCACTAAGGGTAATAGTGAGTGGTACCACTACTGTTTCTACACCTTGGTTCCTGGACCCATGAATCCTGATTATTGGAGAAATTACACTGTATATTGGACACTGGTTTAAAGAATATACAGCTTCTTGGAGAACATTACCCCAATCCTTCAAGGTATTGCCACCTAGGTGGTGTCATAATTGTGTTTTCAATAGGCCATTCCATTGTTCTATCAAGCCAGCTGCTTCTGGATGATGGGCAACATTGTAAAACCAATTAATTCCATGAGGATAGGCCTATTGCCACACTTCATTTGCTGTGAAGTTAGTCCCTTGATCTGAAGCCATGCTGTATGGGATATCATGATGATGGATAAGGCATTCTGTAAGTCCACAGATGGTAGTTTGGCAGAAGCATTGTGTGCAGGGAAGGCAAGTCCATATTCAGAATCAGTATTTTATTCCAGTAAGAACAAAATGCTGGCCTTTCCATGATGGAAGTGGTCCAATGTAATCAACCTGCCACCATGATGCTGGCTGATTACCCTGAGGAATGGTTCCATATCAGACTCAGTGTTGGTCTCTGCTGCTGGCACATTGGGCACTCAACAGTGGTGGTAGCCAAACCAGCCTTGGTAAGTAGGAGTCCATGTTGCTGAGCCCATGTAAAACCTCCATCCCTGCCACTATGGCCACTTTGTTCATGAACCCATTGAGCAATGACAGGAGTAGCTGGGGAAAAGGGATGGCTGGTTTCCACTGAACATGTCACCCTATCCACCTGATTGTTAAAATCCTCCTCTGCTGAGGTCACCTCTTGGTGAGCATTCATGTGAGACATAAATATCTTTACTTCCTTGGCCCATTCAGAGAGATTTATCCACATGCCTCTTCTCCATACATTTTGCAATCATGCTCCTTCCAAGTCCCAGATCACTTGGCCAAGCCATTAGCCACAGCCCATGAATCTGTATATAGTCGTACATCTGACCATTTCTTCTTCCATGCAAAGGGAACAGCCACATGCATGGCTTGAAGTTCTGCCCATTGGGAAGATTTCCCTTCCCCACTCAAGGAAGGCCCAGAAAGGAGCTACAGTGCTGCTGTTGTCCACTTTCATGTGGTGCCTGCATATCATACAGAACCATCTATAAGCCAGGTATGAGTTTTCCTCAGTCTGTGGATCATAAGGAATTTCCCATGAGGCCATAAGTGCAGATTGGAAGAAGGAAGGTAATGTGATTGGAGTGGAGACTTGTTTTGGTTACCTAGTGCTGCTCTGACAAGAATACACCACAAATGGGATAACCTTAATGAACAGGAGTTTATTCTCTTACAGTTTGGAGGCTTTACGTCCAAGTTCAGAGTGCCAGGCTCTAGGGGCTGTGTGAGAGCCCCTCAACCTTGGGCTTTAGCTCTGCCTCTTGTTCCCAGCCCACTGAACCCAGAGGCATCTCTTCACTCAGGCAGCTCCTGGCTGCTGAAGCTAACAAGCCCAAGATCATCAAATAAATGGCACAGTCCCAATGTTATCAAACCACACGGCAGACTGTTACTTCAAGTCCATTGTAAGTCCCAAGGTCAGCAGAGCATGGCAGGCTGCTGAACAATGATACAGCTACATGCAGGGTCCAAGTATGCCATAAGCTAGAGACTATCCCCAAGGCTGCTCCTTATACACAACAAGCAGACCACATCTCAAAGGTATACTCAGCTGCTTGTGGTAGATCCCACCATGGAAATGATTGCTAGTCTCATCATAGGGAATAACTACCACCAGTTGTGCAGCCACTCAACCAGGCTCAGCCAAGTTGACATACAAATTTAACTACCACAATTCCACCTCTTGTCAACTTGGCACCTGTACAGATCTTCATTGGGTGGCATCTGTACAGATCTCTCTCACTAGGTGGCTTCAATCCCCTAGTTCCTCTAAATGGTGATCTCATCCCCTTGGCCTGGTGCACCCCATTCCTCTCCTTCTTGGGCATGGCAGCCCTGCACCCTCACTCTTGTGCAGCAGCTATGGCTCCATCCCACTGGCCTATGTGAACGAGCAGCACCATACTCCAGAACCAAGTTGGTGATGGTCTAATTCTTTTTAACCTTGGGGGCTATGGTGGTTCCACCCCCAGAGGCTACAGTCCTACCCTTTGAGGCTGAGGAAGCACTGCTTCCAGTTTCCTGAGTCTCTCCGCTTCTGCTGATTAATGTCTGAGGGCAACCCTCTCCAACAGAAATCTTTCTGCCCATAGGACACTTAGCTTTCTTGCTCCGTGGGCTGGCCAACCTGCTACTCCATTTTATGCTGGTCTCTCCACCAATTAATGCCCAAAGGCAACCCACTCCACCAGGAAACTGCCTACCCAATGGCACCTGGCTTTCTCCTCTGTGGGCTGGTAAGCCTGTTGCTGTTTAAGGTCAGTCTCTTGGCTCTGATACTGCCATCTTTCATGCTGGTATCTCTGCTGATATCTCTCTGCCAGTCACTTGGTTGTGTTCCTTCTGTCTCTCATGTCATAAGCTGAGGTCTTTCTGCCAGGGTCTCAGGTCAAGGATGCACTCCACTCCTGCCTTGGGTCAAGGAAGCACTCCATTCTTGTTTCCACATTTTAGGCATTTGTCAGAGCAGAACCCCACTCTCTTGGTACCATATTCTGTTATGGTTACCTCGTGTTGCTCTGACAAGACTATACCACAGATGGGATACCCTTAACAAACAGGGGTTTATTCTCTTACAGTTCAGGAGGCTAGAAGTCTGAGTTCAGAGTGCCATTCTCTATAGGCTGTGTGAAAGCCCCTCGACCTTGGGCTTTAGATCTGCCTCTTGCTCCCAGACCACTGAACCCGGAGGCACCTCTTCACTCAGGCAGCTCCTGGCTGCTGAGGCTAACAAGCCCAAGGTCAAAAAATAAATGGCACAGTCCCAACGTTAACAAACCAAATATACCAAATATACAGGAAGCAGACCATATCCCAAAGGCAACTACTCAGCTGCTTGTGGTAGATCCCACCATGGAGTTGATTGCCAGTCTCGTCATGGGGAATAACTACCACCAGCTGCACAGCCACTCAACCAGGCCCAGCCAAGTTGACATACAAATTTAACTACCACAAGACCACAGGCATTTGGGCCACTTCTTCATGCAACATACTTGTGCCTTCAGGTCCTGCTTGAGACTAATATCTGATATAGCACTTCCACTTAATGATGAAATGCTGCTGTCCAACTTTATGACTCTGTAGGTCAGATAACACTCAGGTCATGATGAGTAGCTCAGGCCTCATGGTGACTTGGTAACCTGAGGTTAGGCATTCAGTCTCTACTAAATACTGTAACAAGCCAAAAGCTGTTTCTCAAAAGGACAGGAATTATCTGCAGAGGATGGCAGGGCTTTGCTCCAAAATCCCAAGGGACTGTGTTGTGATTCACCAATAAGGACCTGCCAAAGACTCCAAACAGCATTTCTACCTGCTACAGATACTTCAAGCATCATTGGATCAGCCGGATTATATTGTCCAAGTGGCAGAGCAACCTGCATGGCAGCCTGAACCTGTTTCAGAGCCTTGTGTTGTTCTGGGCCTCACTCAAAACCAGCAGCTTTCTGAGTTACTTGATAAATAGGCCACAGCAACACACCCAAATGAGGGATATGTTGCCTCCAAAATCCAAAGAGGCCCACCAGACATTGTGTCTCCTTTTTAGTTGTGGGGGAAGCCGGATACAATAACTTATCCTTCACTTTAATAGGAATATCTTGGCATGCCCCACACCATTGGACCCCTAGAATTTTAACTGAGGTGGAAGGTGCCTGAATTTTTGTTGGGTTAATTTCCCCTCCTCTAGCATGCAGATGGGAGCTCTGGTAGCATAGTGGCTAAGTTTCTTTGCTGTTAACCAGAAGACTGGCAGTTCAAACCCACCAGCCACTCCTCAGAAGGAAGGTTGGGTGATTTCTGTAGTGATACCACCTTGGCAACCCAAGGAGGGGTCATCATGAGTCAAGTCTGACTCAACAGAACATAGCAACACAACAACAACAGCACATAGATGTCTCACCAATAAGTCTAGAGTTATCAATACTTCTTCCTTACTTGGTCCAATCAGAATAATGTCAACAATATAATGGACCAATGTGATGTCTTGTGGAAGAGAAAGGTGGTCAAAATCCCTACAGACTAAATTATGACATAGTGTTGGAGACATGATATACCCCTGAGGAAGCACTGTGAAAGTATATTATTGGCCTTGCCAGGTGAAGGCAAATTGCTTCTGATGGTCCTTTGAAATTGGTATTGAGAAAAAGGCATTGGCCAGATCAATAGCTGCATACCAAGTACCAGGAGATGTACTAATTTGCTCAA
>NW_006921847.1:5158044-5165194 GCF_000298275.1 Orycteropus afer afer | reverse complement strand
ATGGTCCTTTGAAATTGGTATTGAGAAAAAGGCATTGGCCAGATCAATAGCTGCATACCAAGTACCAGGAGATGTACTAATTTGCTCAAGCAATGAAACCACATCAGGAACAGCTGCAATTGGAGTCAGCACCTGAGTAAGTTTATGATAATCTACTGCCATTCTCTAAGATCCATCTGTTTTTTTGCACAGGCCAAATAGGCAAATTAAATAGGGGTGGGCTGGGAATCACCACCCCTGCATCTTCCAAGTCCTTGATGGTGGCAGTAATTTCTGTACCCCATCCAGGAATGCAGTATTTCTTTTGGTACTATTTTTGTAGGTAGAGGTAGTTCTAATGGCTTCCACTTGACTTTTCCTACCATAATAGCCCTTATTCCACATGTCAGGGACCCGATGTGGGAATTCTGCCAATTGCTCAGTATATCTATTCCAATTACACATTTTGGAACTAGAGAAATCACTACAGGATGTGTTTGGGGACCCACTGGACCCACTGTGCACCTGAGCTAAGACTCCATCAATAACTTGACTTCCATATATGCCCCCACTCTGACTGGTGGGCCATAATGATGCTTTGGGGTCCTGAAATTAGTGACAATTCAGAGCCAGTGTCCAGTAATCACCAAAAAGTCTGATTATTTCCTTTTCCCAAATGAACAGTCACTTTTGTAAAAAGCCTCAGATCCTTTTGGGAAAGGTTGGAAGAAAGATTGACATTATAAATTTTTGGCAATGGAGTACAGTCCTTCCTCAAGGAGACCCAGCCTTCTCTTCATTTAAGGGGTTATGGGTCTGTAAACTGACTCAAGTTTGAGAAATTATTGAGAAGCCATGAATCTGTATTCTGTAATTCAATCTAAGCTGCTGTTCATGTGACATAGACTTCTTCTGTTCATACAGATCAAATAAATATTTAGTAGGTTTGTCATGTATTTCACTCCTAGGAACACTATGCCTGACTAGCCAATGCCATAATTCCACATGGTCAGAGTATTCTGATTACTGTTACAACTCTGCTGTCCATTATGATAACCATGCCCACCTTGTCTTTGTCTATTAACTGCTGCTGCTTGGCCCCTACTACCACGGGGACCAATCAGCCCCATCGTAGTTAAGGGTCTTAGTTTAATTAGTATACTTCCCACTGCCAAATCCAGTTTACATAAAATAGCAATCACAGCAGTCTTCAAGAATGCTGGGGCTCCCTTCACAAATTTGTTCCTCACTGTACTGGTGAAAGGCATGTCCTCTGGACTCTCCATTTCTGGCTCTAAGGGTCTAATCTGATAAATCCATTCTAACAGGCCAATTTCCCTAAGCCTCTGGATGGATACCTTCTTCTACATTATACAAAGGTAGGTCTGGTACTTCAACTTGACTTAAGGTAGGCCACCACATAATCCATGCTTCAGTAAGCCAACCAAATAAACTATTAGATCCTATCCTCACCTGTTGAGCTGAAACATTGAATGAAGAATCTATACTTAGTGGGCCTAAATCAATAAACTCAGACTGATCCAATCTTACATTCTTTGCACCATTATCCCACACCCTCAGTAGCCATTCCCATACATATTCTCTAGGTTTTCTGTCTGTACATGTTAGCAAAATGAAGTAGGTCTTTTCAGGTGTAGTATATCACCTCTTCAATCACACTTTGTATTTCAAGTTTTGGGGTTTGCTTGGATTTAATTTTACAGTTACAGGTCTAGCAGCAACAATGGGTGATTGGGGAAGTTTCTGAAAACATTCAGCAATGTCTTCCATGGCATCTATCCCAGGCAATGAGCCAGCAGGAACAGTTGGGTTAATCCCATCAAACTGAGTTGGAAGGGATAATGGTTTTACTGTAATCCCTTCAGATAGGAGGGATTCAACAGAATTTACAGGCTCCATATCCTCATCTTCCTGACTATCTGCCCATACATCCCCATTCCAGGTTTCAGGATCCCATTTTTTTCCCAATCAATGCCCTCACTTTAACTTCAGATACCATTCTGGGTTGGAAATTTAATTTCCATTGAAATTCAACCACTATCACAATAAGACTCTGGATTTCATTTTCTATAATATCAGCTCTGTTACTAGAAGAAATAAGGCTTGCTTTCTTTCAGAGCACAACTGGAAACATTGAGGTCTTCATGCAGCACTTCAGCTGTGACTCAGCAGCCCTGAACTCATCTTGCTCTTTCATCATTTTGTCTAGTGTAAGTAGGACCCATCAACCAGCTTCTTTATACTCCTCAGGCTGAAAAAATAGCAGGAAAATATCAAATATGTAATTACCTAGAACCTCACTTCTCAAAAATACTTGATCTATTTGTGGTGCTATTTTGCTTATTAATGTTGCCACCTCACACCACGGATTAGCAGGGCCTTCTTTACTGATGGAGGCAGAGTCACCAGTGCCTTTATAATTAATCAAATTGGAGGACCAAAACACAATTAGTGAAAACAAATTTAGGAAGCCCATCCTTATGATTTTGTCTGTAACAAAATCACATTCTTGGTACCGAATGTGTTAGACTGGGTTCTCTAGAGAAGCAAAATAAATAAAGCTTATATATGTACACACACACACACACACACACACACATAGAGAAAGAGAGAGAGAGAGAGAAATTTATCTTAGGAAAGTGGCTCACACAGTTATATAAGCTGACAAGTCCCAAGTTCTTGGATCAAACATCAAGCTAGAGGTTTTTCCCAACTCATGAAGCTACTGGGGCTGATGAACTCAAGGTTGGCAGGCAATATACTGGCTGTTGACTCCAACGAATGATGAATCCAAGATCACCAATTGTGGATTGTTCACTCACCTCACTGACAGTTGTAGGCAGCACAACAGGATCCTGATCCACAGAAGAGTGTCTTTTTTACCAGGATGTCCATAAATACATTAGAAGCAGGCCACAGCCCTAGGGAAACTCCCTTTCAATGGCTTAGCTGCTCAAAATATATACATATGATCTCATCATGGGAATAACTCACATCACAACCGCTTAACACACACAGAATTGTGGTCCAGCCAAGTTGACACACAGCTCCAACTATCGCAATGATATATACCACATATTAATATTAAGAAATCCTAACAGGAGCTCTGGTGGTATAGTGCCTAAGGCACTTGACTGCTAACCAGAAGACTGGTGGTCCAAACTCACTAGCTGCTCCTTGGAAGGAAGATTGGGCAATCTACTTCTGTAGTGATACTGTCTGGGAAACCTAAGGAGGGGTTGCTATGAGTCGGAACCAACTACACAGCAGTAAGATTGATTGGATTTGAGTGGTGCAACAGTAAAGTGCTTGGCTGCTAACTGAAAAGTTTGTGGTTCAATCCCACTTACCACAAAAAAAAAAAAAAAAAGAACAGCTTTTGATCTGCTTTTGTATGGCTCAGTTCTACTGTATATAGCAATTCACAATTTCACAACTAGGGAATCATTTTCATTTATATGCAGTACATTCTTTATGTTGTTGGTTGCTGTTGTGGTTAACTGCCATTGAGTTGATTCCACTCATAGCAACCCTACAACAGAATGAAACACTGCCCAGCGCTGCACCATCCTCACAATGCTTGCTGTGTTTGAGCCTATCATTGCAACCATTGTGTCAATCCATCTCAATGAAGATCTTCCCCTTCTTCGTAGACCCTCTACTTTACCAATCATGATATCCTTCTCCAGGGAATGATCCCTTCTGAAGACATGACCAAAGTAGATGAAATGAAGTCTGGCCATTCTAGCTTCCCAAGAGCATTCCGACTGCATTTCTTCCGGGACAGATTTGTTCATTTTTCTGTTAGTGATGGTATTTTCAGTATTCTTTGCAAACACCACAATTTAAAACCATCAAATATTCTTTGGTCTTCCCTATACATTGTTCAGCTTTACATGCATATGAGGTGATTGAAAATACCATGACTTGGTTTAGACGTACCTTATTCTTCAAAGTGACATCTTTGCTTCTAAACACTTTAAAGAGATCTTTTGCAGCAGATTTGGCAAGCATACAGTTTGAAGAAGTTTGGTGAAAGGATATAACCCTGACATACACCCTTCCTGATTTTAAACCATGTATCATTCCCTTGTTCTGTTTGAATGACAGCCTCTTGGTCTATGTACAGGTTCCTCGTGAGCACAATTAAATATTCTAGAACTCCAATTTGTCACAATATTATCCACAATTTGTTATGATCCACATAGTCAAATGCTTTTGCATAGTCAATAAAACACAGACAGGCATCTTTCTGGTATTCTTTGTTTTCTGCTAAGATCCATCTGATGTCAGCAATGATGTCCATCATTCCACATCCTCTGTTGAGTCCAGTTTGCATTTCTGGAAGTTCCCTGTCAATATACTGCTGCAACCATTTTTGAATTACCTTCAACAAGATTTTACTTATATTTGATATTAATGACATTGCTTGATAATCTCCTCATTCTGTTGGATAACCTTTCTTTAGAATGTGCACAAATATGGTACACTTCCAGTCAGTTGGCCAAGTAGTTGTCTTCTGATTTTTTTTTTTTTTGCTTAAACAAGGAAGTATCTCCAGTTCTACATCCCTTTGTTGAAACATTTCATTGGGTATTCCATCAATTCCTGGAGTATTGTTATTCGTCAATTCCTTCAGTGTAGCTTGTACTTCTTTTTTTTTTTTTGTACCATTGGTTCTTGATCATTCACTACCTCCTGAAATAGGTGGGCATAGACTTATTTTTCATACTCACAACCCAACCCACTGCCATTGAGTCAGATCCAACTCATAGGGAGCCCTACTTGGGTTTCCGAGGCGATATCACTATAGATTAATGCTATAAGCACTATAAGCACTATGTTTATCACTATAAATAGATTACCCAAACTTCCTTCAGAGGAGTGGCTGGTAGGTTTGAACCACCAGCCTTCTTGTTTGCAGTCAAATGCCTTAGGCACTATGTCACCACAGTGACTGTGTATTCCTCTGATCTTCTTTTGATGCTTCCTGCATCATTCAATATTTTGCCCAGGGACTCTTTCAATATTGCAACCCAAGGTTTGAATTTTTTTTCTTCAATTCTTTCAGCTTAAGAAATACCAAATGTGCTATTGCCTTTTGGTTTTCCAAATTCTGGTCTTTCAACATTTCATTTACTTTGTCTTCTCCAGCCACCCTACAAAATCTGTTCAGCTCTTTTATTTTAGCATTTCTTCCATTTACTTTAGCTACTCTCTGTTTGAGAAAATCATTCAGGCTCTCTTCTGACATTCATTTTAGGTTTTTCTTCTTTTCTTGCCTTTTTAATGACTGTTTTCTTTCTTCTTGTGTGATGGTCTTGATGTCATCCCACAACTTGTTTGGTCTTTGGTCATTGGTGTTCAATGTGTCAAATAGATTTTTCAGATGGTCTCTAAATTCATGTGGGATATAATCAAGGTCATATTTTAGCTCTTGTGGACTTATTTTAATTTTCTCCAGCTTCAACTTAAACTTGCATATGAACAATTATTGGTGATAATTACTGGCTACTAGAATGTGAAAGTCAGAAATAATCATCAGTAGTTGGAAAATACAGCCTCAGTGATAGAAGTGATGCCAGAAATTGCATGATAGAATTTTGCAAGACCAATGATGTACCTTTTCTCAACAATATGCTGTTGGTACGTGCCGTCAAGTTGACCCTGACTCATAATGACCCATCCTTGGGTTTCACTATGGAAGTAGATTGCTCAAACTTCCTTCCGAGGAGTAGTTGGTGAGTTTGAACCACCAGCTTTCTGGTTAGCAGTCAAGCACCTTAAGCACTACCCTATAGATGGTGGCTATATGCATGGACTTGCACCACATGGAATACACAGGAATTAGATCGACTACATCTATAGGAAGAGGCCATGGAGAAGCTCAATATCATTGGTCAAAACAAGGCCATCATCTGACTGTGGAACAGACCCCCAGCTACTCATATGCAAGTTCAAGTTTTGGGTACCATAATATAAATAATAGATTCAGAAAAAAAATTTCCATAAGTTATAAGGCACCAGATAAAATACTGTCGAAAAACAGGATATTCACATAGGTGCAATGTATCCTTTCACAGATAACTTATTAGTTTCAATGGAGAAATATGTTAAGACCATTTTAACCCAGTGACTAAACTTAGTATCTATAATTTTACAAGTTGACATCATATGATTTCCAACATAACAAAGTGAGAAGGACACAATATCACCCAGGTTTTATTCCTGTCTGAAATTCTTCAGTTTAATATAATCATGAAGAAACAATAAAATAGATACAAATTATGTGAAAATCTGAAGGAAACTATCCATGACTCTTTACAAGTGTCAATATTCTCCTATAAGATTTTAAAAAGAAAGAAGTCAGTGGAAAGTTTCTAGGTTAAAAGAAACTAAAAGTATATGACAGCTAACTGAAATGCATGTACTTTGTTTGCATCTTGAATTTTTAAAAGTTAATAGAGGACATTATTGAAATAATTGTTCATTGGGAAAATTAATATATACTAATATATTAACATATATTAGATGATAACATTGTATCAATCTTAAATGTCCTTTGTATGATAATTTTATTGTGGTTATGTAAAGGAATATCCATATTCTTAGATGATGTATGTTTCATCCTGAATTAATTAGGAGATGAAGTGTTATAACATCAGCAACTAATCCTCAAATGGTTTATTAAGTGAAGAAATGAGAAATGAGAAATGGTTTATTAGGTGAAGAAAGAGTCAGTGAGAAACAAAGGAGAGAAAGAAGATGAAATAAAATATTAACACTTGATACATATAGGTAAAATAGTTATGCTGTTCTATCATTGCAATATCTTAATAATTTTGAAGTCTTTCAAAATAAAATTTGGAAAATTAAAAAGTACAGTGATTTTTTTCCACTCTGTATACACCCCCATAAAGAAATTAAAAGTGTTCTATCAGATTTGACATATATTACATTATATTTTTTGATTCACTGTTATAAAACATCTACCAATTTATAAAACCTTCCTGAGAAAGTATAGTTCTTTATGAAAAATTCAAAGAATCATAGAAATTTAGAGTGGCAAGGGTTTTGAGAATAAGATGAAAACTGTCGAACCCTAAATCTTACTTTTTATACCTATTAACCTTTTGATTTTCCTTATGTC
>NW_006921847.1:5155524-5157722 GCF_000298275.1 Orycteropus afer afer | reverse complement strand
GTAGTGATACTGCCTCGGAAACCCAAGGAGGGGTCGCTATGAGTCGGGGCCGACTCGACAGCAAATAACAACAACAACAACAATTGTATACACAGTGCTGCCTTATCAGTAACAGCAAACACTAATCTACATGCGGATACATAGGTAGACAGTCAAAAAGATCAAGAATGGATAAGTAAATGGAAATATATTCATGAGCATACATAGGTTTGGCAGATGATAGTCCTATAGGTGTATTTGCATGTGAGGCACTTGACTGCTAAGCAGAAGGCTGGTGGTTCAAACCCATCAGCCACTCCTCAGAAGAAGGACTGGGCAATTTACTGCCATAGAGATATCACCTTGGAAACCCAAGGAGGGGTCACTATGAATCAGAATCAACTTGATGGCAGTGAGTGAGAGTTTGATAAAAATGTCCACGTGCAGGTTAAAGGTAACAGGGGTAAAGTTAGGATAACTTCGTAGCCACAACAAATCACCTTGAGAGAGTGAGTTGCTGAGCCTGTGGGCTGTGGACCATGTTCCCATGCTCAATTGGCATGTGGTATACAAAAATATTGTTCCACATCATACTTTGATGAGTAGTGAATGGGGTCTTAAAAGCTTGTGAGAAGCCATCTAAGATGCATCTACTGGTCTTTCCTCATCTGGAGCAAAGAAGATTAAATAAAATTAAAAACATATGGAAACATTTAGTCCAATGAACTAATAGACCATGAGAATTTCAGCCTATATGATCTTGAGACCAGAAGAATTAGATGGTTCCCAGCTATATGCTAACCATTCAGAAAGGGATCAGAATTGGAGATCCTGTATAGAGTGGGAGAAAAATTGGAACAAAAATAAAAATCAGAAAAAAAAAGACCAGGCTTACTGATCTGACAGAGACTGCTGAAACCCCTGAGACTATGGTTCTCAGTCACCCTTTGGGCCTGGAATTGAATTCACTCCTGTGGCTTAACTCTCAGCCAAACAATAGACAGGCCTACAAGTTGAACACCTATACCAGGGAGATGTCTGCTTAGAATAATAAATGATGGGAGATCAGAAGGGCAGCATTTGCATAGGGAAAAAAGCAGGGAGACAAGAATGCATAGGCAAGAAGGACACGGGGAAAGAGGATCCACAAGAAAGAAGTGTGAGGAGAGTTGTTACATTGTGGGGAATGTAACCAGAGTCACCAAGCATAATGTGCATGAAGTGTTGAATGTAAGACAAATCTCTTTTGTGAAATTTCACCAAAAATAAATAAATTTGAATATATCATAAACTAATGAAGTCTTTTCTCTATCCAGAGCCTGCCTCCAGATACCACTCCTGCTGTACTCCTATATACCTAAACCTTCTACTTACAAGTCTCTTCCTCACCTCCCAGGGTACTCTGAGACCTGGGAGACTCCGTTCACTGATTGTACCAATCATTCTACTGAAACAGCTTTTGTCAAAGACACTAGTGACTAGATTGTTGCTTCATCTAGTTAGTGCCTTGCAGTGTTTTTCTTGTTCATCGTGTAAGAATTATTTTACAAATTGAACTTCTCTCTTCTTCAGGAGGAAAGAAAAAATTGTTTTGATATTTTACATTTCTGTCTTCTTCTTTTTTTTAATTTCAACTTGTTTTAGGTTTTTTCTTCTCAGTCTTATCTTATTTGCAGATTCTATAGTTTTCCTGTTTCCTTAAAATGTTGGTGTTTATTAGATATCTGTCCTAGTGCTAGTAATTAATTATTTATTTTTTAATAATGCGATGGACTCTTTCACATGTTTCTGTGTTTTCAATAACTGTTTATATGCTGGTGACTGCAAAACCAAGACAGAATAGATGCCTGTTCTATATCTGAGAATTTTATTTACAGCATATTATAAGGCATTTCCTTCTGGATATCTTGCATGTGATCTGATATCCAGAATTTACTTCCTTTAATGCTTCCTTAAGGCCTTTAGATGGATATGAACCACCAACTTTCTAGTTAGTACTTGAACATGTAACCATTTGTACCACCCAAGACTCCTTAATGTTGTTGTTGTTAGGTGCTGTCGAGTCGTTTCAGACTCATAGCGACCCCATGCACAGCAGAACAAAATACTGTCCAATCCCGTGCCAGCTCCATAATCCCTGCTATAGATGAGCCCATCATCACAGCCACCATGTCAATCCACCTCGTTGAAGGCCTCCCCCTCTTTCATCGACCCTCCAC
>NW_006921847.1:5146168-5153730 GCF_000298275.1 Orycteropus afer afer | reverse complement strand
TCCCACAATTCTTCTGGTTTCGGTCATTGTTGTTCAATGCAGCAAATCTATTCTTTAGATCTCTAAATTCAGAAGGGATATATTCAAGATCATATTTTGCCTCTCTTGGACTTTTTTAAATTGCCTTTAACTTCAAGTTGAACCTGCAGACTCCTTAATAGGTACCATAAAGAAAAACATCAGCCCCATTATTGTTCAGTTGATTCCACTCAGAGCAAACATATAGGACGTAGTAGAACTGCCCCTAAGGGTTTTCAAAGCTATAATCTTTATGGGAGCAGATCTCCAAGTCTTTTGTCCACAGATTTTGTGTGTGGGTTCAAACTACCGACTTTTTTAGCAGCCAAGCACTTTACCACTATGCCACCAGGGCTCCTGCTAATTACCATACTTGACTATAATTGTGTGTTTAATTTTCTTATAGATCTTCAGTCTAGTGGGAAGGAAGAGCTAAGCATGTCTTTCTTGATCTCCTTACCACCCCCAATGCTTAGCAGAGTTCCTCATACATAGAAGTAGTAGAATACACACTTGTTGAACAAGTCAATCAGTGAGTGATCTTACTCAAGGGTTTACTTCTGAATACTTTTTGGATAATATTTTATTGTTTTAATTATCAAAACAATACTGTCAACTGGATGTGTTTCCACAAAATACTAAAACTTTGTTGTAGAAATTTAATTTGAATTTATAAGGCACTTGAGTGCTAACCAGAAGGCTGGCAGTTCAACCCACCAGCCACTCCTTGGAAGGAAGGTTGGGCAATCTACTTCCATAGTGATACTGCCTCAGCAACCCAAGGAGGTGTTGCTATGAGTAGAGTCCAACTCGACGGCACATAACAAAAACACATTTATAAAGTGATAAAGTGATACCTTAACAGAACACATTAGAATGGGATCATCCTATGGTTACATTCCTAATCACTCTGATCCTCTGTGCTATCATATTCACCATTAGCTTTCAATGAAAAAAAAAGTTTAATCAACTAAATAATTTGTTTCTGCTTAAAAAATAAGTAGTAATAAAAATTTTATAAATTAGTTTGCACAGTGTCATATAGCTTGAAGAATGAACACCAATTTTTTTTTTCTTTTAAAATTGATAACAGTCTTCCATTTTAACACCAAAAGCATTTTGCTCAAGCAAGTCAGATTCCATTAGCCATTCATTTTTGTGGTGGTGTTATGTGTCATAGAGCCGGACCCTACTCATAGCGACCCCTCCTTTGGTTTCCAAGGCAGTATCACTGCGGAAGTAGATTGCTAGTGTTTAGTCAAAGCCAGTTATGTAAAGAACAACATTCCACAGGGTGCCTATGGGTTTTCAAGTCAGATCTGCCCTATTTATCATAATAAAGAAAGTGTGTGTAGATTTATATATCTAGGTGGGTTATATTATTTAAAAAAAAAAAAAAAAAAGCCACAAAGACAGTATGATCTTCATTAAAGCAAAACCATTTTCCACCTAAATAATAGAATTTCTTTGAAAATGTTTGACCAAGACTTAGTGATTTGTTAGAAGATGCTTAGTTAGTGACTACTTAATGGTATATGTTTATCTTGGTATTTACTATTTACACCTATTATGCTTTTTCTTTTTCTTTTTGAGGACAGCTGCTGGTCATGTATGTTTTTCTTTTACTCTAGTTTTCAAATTGGTATCTGTGGCAGGTAGAATCCTAAGACGACCCTCAATGACTCATGCCCCTATATAATCACTGCCTCTTGAGTTGGATAGAACCTGTGACTTCCTTCTAGCGAATACAATATGGCAAATGTCATGGAAGACTTATTTCTTTGGCAATGTTATGCTATATAAAATTCTATCTTGTTGTTGTTGTTATGTGCCGTCAAGTCAGACCCCACTCATAGCGACCCCTCCTTCGGTTTCCGAGACAGTATAACTACGGAAGTAGATTGCCCCATCTTCCTTCCGAGAAAATTCTATCTTAGCAGACTGCAATAAGAGATTCTCCCACTGACTTTGAAGAGATAAGTTACAATGTTATGAGAGGACTAAGTGTTGAACAACTACAAGAACTTCTAGTTTCTGAGAGTGGCACCCAGTTGGCAGCCAGCAGGAACACGGTGACCTCAGTCCTACAACCAGAAAGAACTGAATTCTGCTAACAACCATATGAGCAGATTGGCCAATATCTAGATTGCAGCTGTGTGAAACCCTGAGCAGAGGATCTAGTTAAACCATGCCTAGACTCTTGACCCATCCAAACAGTGGGATAATATATTTGTGTTGTTTTAAACCTCTTTGTTGATAGTAATTTATTATGCAGCCGAGTAGCTTCCAAACTCTCCTCTGATGTCACCACTCAAAATGCTTCTAATGGTAGTATTTAGAAAGTGGATGGGCAAACTATATTTAACTAGAAATTAATAGAATAGACATGTAACTCTGACAAAAAAAAAAAAAAAAAATGGAATGAGGTTAAAACTGTACCAGAACAGGTACCAAAAGAAATATTAGCCTGGTAAACAGTAAAGACATAAATCAGAGAAATTTAACATGGAACAAAGCACATTGGCAAGTATAAAATGTGTTCACACATAGTATAGAGAATAAGAAAGTAGGCATATTTTTATAAGTATACAGGCTGTTATGTTGCCAAGTTTGTAAACTGATAACAGAGAACAGCTTTCCCAGCCCATGACATGGATTTCTAGAAGTAAAATTGCAAACTTAAGCTCTGTTCTAAAACAACTCAGTAGTCTAAGCAAGCAAAAAATGGTATTCAGGACCAGGAAAAAAGACAATTTCATGAGAAAATAAATAAATAAATAAGGTTAAAGGTCAAAATTAAAAGTGATTGTTAAAATCTACAAATTCTGAGACTTCAATATCTATGTTATAGTTGCCTTTAGTTGGGTTTGAGTCAGACTGAGGTCTTACTTACCTATGATAAAACAAATATCATGGACATCTAAATTAAGAATGTATCTATCTCTCTATCTATCTATATCTATTCATAGAGAGAGAGACAGGTAGATAGGACAAACCCAGGGACTCCTATGTAGTATATAACAATAATATGTACAGTACATATATATTTATCTATATGTATACATATATGCAGATAGATGATAGAAAGATAGATAGATAGATGATAGATAGATAGATAGATAGGATGAACCCAGGGACTCCTATGCAGTATATAATAAAAATATGTGTATATAAAAATATATATACTCATGGGTGCTCTGGTGGCATAGTGCTTAAGGCATTTGACTGCTAACCAGAAGGTTGGCAGTTCCAACCCACCAGCCACCTCTCGGGAGGAAGATTGGTCAATCTATTTCCATAATGAAACTGCCTGGGAAACCCAAGGAGAAGTGTCTATGAGTCGTATCTGACTCCACAGCAGTGGTTGAGTTTTGCATTTTATATAAACGCGTGTATGTGTGTGATTATTTACAATAATAACCCTTTTATTCCTGAGAGCAACAAATGGGCCTGAGAGATTCTAGTTGCTTAATTGTTCCTGGGTACCTGTATTGTGTGTGTGTATTGGCGGGGGCTGGGAGGGAGTGATTAGTTGCACGAAAAGACAGTTTACAGCCCAAGCCTATGTCTCTGATATTAGACATAAAACATCCACAACAACGATCAAAACTACTCTGACAAGATGATTTAATGAGCAAGTATTAACAGATGGTCACTGCCTATTCAGTCCCAAGCGGAATCAGTCCATGACATGTTTGACTCTCTATATTTTTAACTGAATTATTTTTAACCTCACTTGTCTAACAAATCCAACTGCCTTTTCTCACCTTTATTTGCCTTTACTGAGTGCCCCCAGAACTTCTTTACCCTTTCTAGATGCACATTTATCTGACACAGGATATTTTACAAAAAATAATAAGCTACTGAATTATTTTTTGAGATATTTTTGATATAAATTCATTTTAAAATCATTTCTTAATACCCAAAGAGAACACAAGAGACATTCAGGCATGGAAAGAACATCCTAAGAGTATTTTATTACATTAGAACTCCCTGTCTTAGGTCAGGTTGGCCCGAGAGAAAGATCTGAACATACCAAATGATCTCAGGTTAGAATAAAAGGTATATAGAGTGTAATATGAGGCCCCAAACATTACTAAAACTCAGATATCTATAATTACAATACTTACCCTAGAATTCTTGCTTAGACTCAGACGAAATTCTAAAATGTTGAGCATGATATTTCAAGTTCTCTGTGATCTGGACATACCATACATATATAACAATAAATCTACTTTATGCTGCAGCCAGAAATAGGTACTTTTCATTTAATTCTAATATATTCTCTATTTTTTGACCTCTTTATATGTGCTCAGTTTAGATTTGTGTTGTTTTTTGTTTGGAATGTGGTTTAACTTATATTACTTGCTGAAATATCTTATTATTCTTTAGTTCTGACACCTTATATTTCATCTAAAAACTTGTTCACAATGTTTATTCCTAAAAATAAATCACTGAAAATGTTACTGTTGCTCTAAACTCTTTCCCTATCTTTTATTTACATCAAAAGTCATTTTATAGTAACATTGCCAGCAAGACATTTGACTAGATATCCTAGAAAAATAACATTCCTCTCACTGAATAAATCCTAAAAATATTGCATAAAATATAACTACAAATTTTGTGCTCTCAAGAAGTAAAGTAAATCTACAGGTGGTGAGAGTGAAAAATTAGAAAACAAATTTGATAAGCAGATGTTAAAACCACAGGTGCCTTAAAGCTGTTTGCAGATCTCATTAACCTAGAATCTTAGGAAAATGAAAGCTTTCCTGAGAGTTCACAAGTCTTTCTTCCATTACTGGTGATTGAAGTTTATTATTTATATTACCTATATGGTCCAGGAAACCCTGCACTGCAACATCAATTTAAAGGTTGTTAGTGACTAGTGGTGCCTAGCAGAAAGAAATGCAAATGATCTCCTAAGGATTTAGCCTTAATTCAGGACCTGTACGATTCCCACACAGAGCCCAGCCAAAATGAACTCACAACAAACAATTTACAAGAGCAGAAGGAAACAAACCAATACACTTAATAATTAATGGATAAAACAAGCAAGAAAATGAGACCAAAGAAATTGACAAATATTGAAAATTTGGAAACAGAATATATAAAATATGTTTAAAATATCTAGTGAAATAGATGAGAGTTGAATATGTAAGGAAGAAAATTACATACTTTAAAAACATAGCTAATATTATTCAATATGGAAAAATAATTGCATTCACACTTCTCAAATTATAGTAGAAAAAATCACAACAGTAGCAAAGATCAATGTAACATAAAAAATCATAAAAGTACTAGAGGAATCATGGAAGAGTATTTTATAATCTTTGAATGTGGAAACTCTTCCTGAAAATAGAAATCACAGAAAGGACTAAAGAAAATTTTTAAAATTTAAAAACATCTCTGTGGAAAAGAAAAATTTCTGCATAGTAAGATGAAACAGCAAAGCAAAAAGCAAGGTGACAAATGGGAATACAAACGATCTTCATACCACAGAAAGAAAGGGTTAAAATCTCATATAAATAAAGAATGCCTACAAAATAAAGTAAAGAGGAGCTCTGGTAGCATAGTGCCTAAGGCACTTGACTGCTAACCAGAAGGCTGGCAGTTCAAACCCACCAGCCACTCCTCGGAAGGAAGATGGGGCAATCTACATCCATAGAGATACTAACTCGGCAACCCAAGGAGGGGTCGCTATGAGTTGGAGACAACTCCACAGCACATAACAACAACAAATTTGCCCCTGGTTTGATAAAAGTTTGACAGACTTTAGAGTTTATCACACTTTATAGTTTTGCAATTTACATTCTGGTCGTTGATCCATCTTGAGTTCATTTTTGTATATGGTGTTAGGTATGGATTTTGTTTCATTTTCCTGCAAATGGATGTCAAAATTTCCAAACACCATTTGTTAAAGAGGCTATCTCTCCCCCACTTAGTGGGTTCTGGCCACTTTGTTGAATATTTCAATTAGTTCTGGTAGTTTTCTTGCTGAGTCTCTTGGGTTGTCTATGTACAGGATCATGTCTTCTGCAAATAAAGATAGTTTTACTTCTTCTTTGCCAATTTACATGCTTTTTATTTCTTTATTCATTTATTGCCCTGGATTAAGACTTCCAATACAATGATGAATAGAAGTGATGATAGTTGAGGAATTTCCCTTCTATTCCTATTTTGCTGAGAATTTTTGTCACAATAGGTGTTGGATTATATCAAATACCTCTTCTGCTTCACTCAGTATGGCTCTTTCCCTTTGTTTTATTTATGTAATAGATTACACTGTTTATTTTTCTGAGGGTGAATAATTCCTGAATACTTGGTGTGAATCTCACTTGGTCGTGGGGTGTTATTTTTTTGATATAATGTTGGATTCTATTGGCCAGTATTTTGTTGAAGATTTTTGTCTCTACATTGATGAGGGATATTAGTCTGTAGTTTTCCTTTTTAGTGGTATCTTTAACTGGTTTTGGTGTCAGGATTGTGCTTGCTTCATAGAATGAGTTTGAGTATTCCATGTATTCTATGTGCTGGAATAGTTTTAGTAGGGTGGGTGTCGGCTCTTGTCTGAACATTTGAAGCCATCTGGACCAGGACTTTTCTTTGTGCGGAGGTTTTATTTATTTCTTTCTTTATTTTAATGACCTGCTCCAGTTGTTCATATGTTATGGGTCTGTTCAAGATTTCCATCTCAGCCTGTATTAGCTTAGGTAGGTATTGTGTTTCTAGAAATCTGTCCATATCTTCCAGCTTTTTAATTTGTCGGTGTACATTTCTTCACAGTAATCTTTTATGATCCTTTTTGTTTCAGGTGATTCTGTTGTGATCTTGCCTGTTTCACTTATTATTTGGGTTATTTTTATATTTTTTTTCCTAGTTAAATTTGTCGGTGATTTGTCAATTTTGTTAATCTTTTTGAAGAACAGCTTCTAGTCTTGATTTTTTCTACTTTTTTCTGTTTACTGCTTTGTTTATTTTTGCTCTGTTCTTTATTATTGCCTTTCTTCTGGAGACTGTAGGCTTCTTTTATTGCTCTAATTCTAATTGTTGGAATTGTTGGCTTAAGGTGTTGATTTTGATTCTTTCTCCTTTTTAGATGTGTGCATTTATTGCTACAAATTGACCTCTGAGTATTGCTTTCATTGTGTCCCAAAGGTTTTGGTATGTTATGTTTTCACTCTTGCTTGTTTCCAGGAATTTTTTCATTTCACTCTCTATTTCTTCTGTTACCCAGTTGTTTTTCAGTAATGTGTTATTCAGTTTCCAGGTATTTGATTTTATTTCTCATGGTCTTCCTATTGTTGATATCTAGTTTTATAGTGTGTGATGTGAGAAGATGCTTTATAGTATTTCAATGTTTTAAAATTTATTGAGAATTATTTTGAAGACTAATGTATGGTCAGAGTAGCAGGCTGGAAGAGCAGGAGAAAGGGGATAAAAAGCCAGGAACCCGGACAGAAGAGCAGTCAGCCCCAGGGTTACAGGTGAGGAGAGACAACTCAGGGATGCCCGAAGTAGCAAGCAGGAAGAGCAGGAGAAAGGGG
>NW_006921847.1:5140199-5142903 GCF_000298275.1 Orycteropus afer afer | reverse complement strand
GGTGTTGGTTTCTTGGTTCTGAATATTTTTCTGTGCTGAGGTCATTTTCTAATCCAGTTTCACTTCCTTTTCTTCATTGTTGATGTAATGTTTACTAAGTCTGTTGTGTGTCAGCTTGGCTGGGCCTAGTTTTGAGTAGCTGGGCAGCTGGATATACTTAATCCCTGTAATGAGACTAGTAATCAACTCCATGGTGGAATCTACTGGAGTATTACAGATATGGTCTACTTCCATTATATAAGAAGAATCTTTGAGAAAAGTCTCTGAGCTTTTTGGCATGCTTGGACCTTGTATGTAGCTGAGTCTTCGTTTAGCAGCCTGCCAAGTTCCCTGCCAATCTTGGAATTGTCTCTGGACTTGAAGTAGTAGTATCCCATGTTGTTTGGTAATTTTGGTACTGTGCCATTGTATCTATCAACCTTGGGTTTGTTAGCCTCAGTAGTCAGCAGCTGCCTGAGTTAAGAAAAGCCTCCAGCTTCAGTGGCCTGGGACCAAGCAGTGAGCTGAAGGCCAAGGTAGAAGGACCTTCACCTGGCCTCTAGAGCTGGCACTTGGACTTGGACTTCTAGCCTCCAAAACTATAAGAGAATAAATCCCTGTTTGTCAAAGCCATCCATTTGTGTTATATTTTTTGTTAGAACAGCACTAGAGAACCAAAACAGAATTTGGTACTGGGAGAGTAGGGTGCTGCTCCGACAGATACTTAAAACATGGAAACAGGAGTGAGGTGTGGCCTTGACCCAAGATCCTATGCTGAGACACCAGCAGAGATACCCCAGCAGAGACAGTGACAGAATTACCAGCCCAGAGAGCAAGAAAGCTGAGTACCTTTTGGGCAGGAGGATTCCTGGCAAAGTGTGTTGTCTTTGGGCATTAATTGGCAGAGGCTGAGACAAGAAGGAAATGGGAAGCAGAGCTGCCTCAGCCTCAAAGGGTAGGACCATGGCCTCTGGGGATAAACCACTGCAGTCTCCTAGGTTGCAAAGAGTCAGACTTTTACCAATTTGGTTCTGGAGTGTGGGGCTGCCATTCATGATGGCCAGTGAGATAGGGTCATATCCACTGCCCAAAGTGAGGGGACAGAGCTGCCATTCCCCAGAGGCAGAGGAACAGAACCTGCCAGGCCAACGGGGTGAGATCACCACTCAGGTGAACTGGGGAAATAGAGCCACACAGTGAAGGAGATGTTTATGGATGCCAAGTTGACAAAGGTTGGAATTGTGGTAGTTTAGTTATGTGCCAACTTGGCTTGCATGGTTTTGAGTGGCTGAGCAGCTGGATGTAATAATTCCTCGTGATGAGACTGATAATCCACTCCATGGTGGAATCTACTGGAGAAGCTGAATAGCTGCCTTATGGATGTGGCCTGATTTGAGTATAGAAGAAGAAACTTTGAGAAAGGTTTCTGAGCTTTTTGGTGTGCTTAGACCCTGCATTTGGCTGAGCCTTCCATTCAGCTGCCTGCCATATTTCCTGCCAATGTTGATACTATCTCTGGACTTGAACTAGTGGCCTGCCATGTTGTTTGGTAATCTTGGAACTGTGCCATTTTATTTATCATCCTTGGGTTTGTCAGCCTCAGCAACCAGCAGCTGCCTAAGTTAAGAGAAGTCTCCAGCTTCAGTGGGCTGGGAGCAAGAGGCAGAGCTGGAGGCCAAGGAAGAGGGGCCTTCACCTAACCCCTAGAGTTGGCAGTTAAAGTCAGATTTCTAGCCTCCAAAACAGTAAGGGAATAAATCTCTGTTTGTCAAAGCCACCCATTTGTGGTATATTTACTGTTAGAGCAACACTACATAACCAAAACAAAGTCCTTGTGTTTTTCTTTCTTATTTTGGTTAGAAGTCTTATTATTTATCTTTATGGTACCATGTAATGAATTCTTATCTCCCTAAATTTTGAACAGTCAATTGTATATTGATTTCATCCTAACTTCTCCATTTGAAAGTTGTGTAATTACACCATTTATTCCTTCTATTTGCTTTGTTGTTAGTGTTATTTTCAGATTGACTCCTCTAGTTCTCTAGTTTCCATTTTGTAAGCTCATTTCAGTTTTGAGACTTCTTTTTCTGGATTGGTGTTTGGTATTGTTTTCATGTGTCTTAATCTTAAATCATCTTCTGTTGCTGGTTTTCTGTTGAATGGACTACTTTTAGTATTTCCTACATGGTTAGTTTGGTTTTACAAATTTCCTTAATTTCTGTTTGTCTGGAAATATGCTAAATTCACCATCATACTTGAAAGATAGTTTTGCTTGATGTATAATTATTTTCATTAAAGGTTTTATGTATGTCATCTCATTGCTTCTTGCCTGCATGGTATCTGTTGAAAATCAGAACTTAGCATTACTAGTTGTTCTTTGTAGGTAACATTTCATTTTTCTTGAGCTGCTTAAAAGATTATTTCTTTGACTTTGGTTTTGGAAAGTTTGATGTCTTGTTGACATTCTCTGGGGTCTATCCTGTATGGTATTTATTGAGCTTCTTGGATGGATATATTTTCATCTCTCATGATATTTGGAAAGTTTTCTGCTAGCAAGTCTTTGAAATTTTTTCTGTTTTTTTTTTTTTTTTCTCTTCCTCTTGTTCTGGAATTCCAATCAGATGAATGTTATTTCTTTTGATGTAATTTCATTTAATCCTTACCACTCCCATCAAGGTGGATCCAACTCATAGTGACCCCTTCTTGGGTTTCCAAGGCTGTATCA
>NW_006921847.1:5129402-5133369 GCF_000298275.1 Orycteropus afer afer | reverse complement strand
GGTTTCCCTTTTCTTTGTTGAAGAGGGTCTGTGCAATCCTTCTGCCTAGTCCGCCATCTTGCCAGAACCCCAAATGCATTCTTCTTTAAGCTTGAGTCTGCTCTTTTGCCTTTACAATTATCTTTGCAGTTTTGTCTTTCATAATTTTAGTGTTCATCTGGATTTCTAATTGCTGTTTTCGTATGACTTCTAATTGTCTATTTACTTTGTCATTCTGCTTTTCTTTGATTTTCATGAATTCTTCAAGTGTGTTGTCTGTCTTTTCTTTGCTTCTGTTTATGCTTTTCTTGGACTCTTGGAAGGATATGTATGTTTCTTAGTTCTGTTAACTGCTCTTTCTCAAGGAGATTTCTTAGTTCTTTAATTTGGTCACTTGCTTTGGCTATCTTGTCCTGGTTCTTTGTTTCTTGCTTTTATTTCTTTCTTTTGTGCCCACGAAGATGAAAGAAGCCTGGTGCAAGTGCACGTCTCTAAGAGAGAAGGCTGCAAGTTTGTTTCTCTTGCACTCAGTGTGAGAAAAATCAACCAATGGTGCAAGAGCAGAGAGAGAGTTGCAGCCCTTCGGTCTGTCTATTTGGAGTGGGTTGCTTATGGTGGTTAGGCTGTAGAGAAAGTGGTCAGGAGATCTGACCAGGACTTTCCTGGCCACCAGCTTGGTAGTAGCATGGAGAGGTTGTGCCTCTATTCTCAGGGAAGCTGTACTTTTTGGAATGAAGAGTGTGGCTCACCAATCATGATTCACTGGTGCGGGTCTGGTGTCCTTCTGGTCATGTGCAGTTGTTTACCTAGCTCCTGCCTAGACTCTAGTAAAAACAACCCTGAGATTATCTTCTCTAACCACTAAACACAAGGCTTTCACGTTGCACAGGTACGAGGTACCTAGAGCTAATATGTGTTTCTGAGAGGAGGCTGTGGAGCTGTCCCTCTTGGTTCAGTGTGAAAAAGATCTGTTAACGCCTCAGGCACTGGGTGGGCAAGATTCAGCCTCTAACTCTGTCTGCTAGAGGGCACAGAAATAGTATTTACCCATATGCAGGGAAGCTGTGCATTTGTTAAGTTGGGGAGTATATTTCTTTAATCCTACTTCACTGTCGTGGGTCTGGTGCCTTTGTGGGCACACATAGCCATTTATTGAGTGCTTACCCAGATTCAATGAAGCAAGAGCCTAGCTTCTTCAACTGCCCCAATGCAGGCATTACCCCTTGTATAGGTCCTCAGCAGCCCCCCCAAATGTGGCATAGTAGCTAAAGTACTCTGCTGTCAACCAGAAGGTTGGTGGTTCAAACTCACTAGTTACTCCGTAGGAGAAAGATGAAGGAATCTGCCTCAGCAATAATCCACACTGCAGAAACCCCATTCTGTTGCTATGATTCAGGATCTACTCAACAGCAACAGGTTAGGTTTGGTTTACCCACGGTAAGTTATTTTATTCTTTTTCTCTGATTCCTTCCTCACTTCTTGGTTGTCTGTGCCACTGTAAGACACACTGTTTCCCTGTGCATTCCTCTCTCAGTTCTCACATGACTTCAGCTCACTTTGAATTTCACCTGGTCTGTCTATGCTGTGTTTTCATCATCCTGTGGATTCTGTGAAGGTTTTTGTTTTCTTTTCCTCTCTATCTGCCTTTGTGTTTAAAATGGCTACACTTCAGCTGCTCCCAGCTTCTTTTCTCTCCCCACTTACTGACCTTGCTCTGTCTCACTTAACAATAAGAACTCAATCTAATTCTTTATTTTCTCATTAAATGCTCAGAATTCCCAGATCATTACTCGTATCTGTTTCACTGAATTTTTATAGGTCTCTGTTGTAGGTTACACAGTGTGTGTTAGCATGATGCCATCTTGTCTCTGTCTCACATAAGTAATTCTTATACATGGCCAGTGGACATGTAAATTGATTAAACTTGTATAAAGCATTTTAGGAATATACAGATAAAGTTGAAGATGTATGTTCCCTATGACCCAGTGATTCTGTCCTGAAATATATCACTCTGGGGAAATTCTCATATATTTATACCTGTAGTCATGCACAAGAATTATTGAAGCTTTGTTTATAGCATAAATAATGGAAAATTGCCTGAATATTCATTAATGGAGGCTGGAAATTTGTGTCATATTCATAAAACAGAATAGTGGAGAACAACAAAAATGAATGTATTAGATATACATGTATCAAACATAATGCCAATAAAGCAAGGTAAATTGCTGATGAATTTATTTATGTAAAGTTGGACAGCATGAAAAATCATGCAGGAATGTGTTTTAAACCCAGATCTTTCTGAATACAAAATCTTTCCATTGATTCTCAACCCCTGTTTATAATTTCTAATTGCACATTCTTTTGTCACCACTAACAACACTATTCTAAAATTAATTCTTATCCTCAAGTATATCATCCCTTTAAAATACAAAACAAAACAAAACAAAACCTAATTCTCATATTTCTATTGTGATCTTTGGTGTCACTCAAGAATAAAACCTTGGAATTGTTTCAAATTTCCTTTTTTATTTCTTGGGATACCTGTGCAGTAAATCACTTTTATAAACCCCTTGTATTCATTGTCTTCTTCCCTTTGTTATTGGTATCACTTCTTTTGAAATTGTTGTAATCACATTTTAACTAGAACTTTTGCTTCCAGCTCCCCTCTTCTCAGTACTTAATTAGCAGAGTAATCATCCTAAAATTTAAGTACAATATTACCAAACCTTTGATCTAAATTTTCTGTTTCAAGTACAATAAATTTCCTGTACCCTCACCCAGGGGAAATTTCTTTTAGGTCTCTGATGCCATTTCTTTACTGTCCCACCACCTTATTGTTATCGTATGTGTTAACTACCATACCAGTTCTTTTCTTAGATTCTGATGGCTTTTAATTTCCATTTTGTGAGTCCTACTTCTCTCCCAGTTTAGGATTTATTAAAGAATGCCCTCAATTTATGATTTATTAAAAGACATAGATAGCTAACTTCTATCTTACGATACCTGTGTGTTAAAGTCTTTTTGTTTTAGTATCAACCATACTTTTATCTCTTCAGTCATTGAGAACTTTACCCAGTTTGTTTAAACCCTTGACTATTTTAGGGACGTTTGATAGTTGATTGTGGATTTCATTACATCTAGTCTGCATTATAAGGTCCTTCAGAAAATGTGGTAATAAATTTTTAATATTTTCCCTTTTAATGTATATTATCTTCCAATTTTTTATATTATGGCATAAACAGAAAATTTTAACATTTGTATTATACTGTTTATTATCATAAACAAAGGCAGATGACAAAGAGATGAGGACTACTGCTGATGCAGATAAATTAGCCAACTCAGGGCAAAGGGATGGATATTTTGTTCCATGGATAATCCAGTCAAAATATAGGAAAGTATAGGAAGTTAGGAAGATGTTGTTGTTGTTGTTGTTAGGTGCCATTGGGTCAGCTTCAACTCACAGAAACCCTATGCGTAACAGAATGAAACACTGCCCAGTCCTGTGTGAGCCTCACAATCCTTGCCACACCTGACCCTATCTTGGCAACCACTGTGTCAATCCATTTCATTGAGGTTCTTCCCCTTTTTTGCTGGCCCTCCACTTTACCAGGTATGATATCCTTCTCCAGGGATTGGTTCCTTCTGAGAACATAACCAAAGTAGGTGAGACAAAGTCTGGTCATTCTCCCTTCCAAAGAGCATTTCGGCTACACTTCTTCCAGAAGAGTTTTGTTCATTCTTCTGGCAGTCCATGGTACTTCCAGTATTATCGCCAACACCACAACTCAAAAGTGTCAACTCTTCAGTCTTCCTTATTCATTGTCCAGCTTTCACATGCATATGAAGCAATTGAAAATACCATGGCTAGGGTTAGATGCACCGTAGGCTTCAAAGAGACATCTTTGTTCTTCATCACTTGAAAGAGATCTTTTGCAGCAGATTTGCCCAGTGCAGTATGTCATCTGATATCTTGACTGCTGTTTCCATT
>NW_006921847.1:5127176-5128643 GCF_000298275.1 Orycteropus afer afer | reverse complement strand
ATGGGTCTCTTCCAGTCAGTTGGCCAGGTAGCTGTCTTCCAAATTTCTTGGCATAGACAAGTGAGTTCCTTCAGCATGGCATCCATTTGTTGAAATATCTCAATGGGTATTCTGTCAATTCCTGGAGCCTTGTTCTTTGCCAATTCCTTCAGTGCAGCTTTGACTTCTTCCTTCAGTGCCATTAGTTCTTGATCATATTCCACCTCCTGAATTGTATGAACATTGATCAATTCTTTTTGGTACAGTGACTCTGTGTATTACTTCAATCTCCCTTGATATTTCCTGCATCATTAAGTATTTTACCCATAGAATCCTTCAATATTGCAACTCCAGGCTTTAATTTTTTCTTTAGTTCTTTTAGCTTGAGAAAGGCTTAGTGTGTTCTTCCCTTTGGTTTTCTAACTCTAGATCTTTGCACATTTCATTACAATAATTGACTTTGTCTTCTTGAGCTACTCTTTGAAATTTTCTTTTCAGCTCTTTTATCTTGTCATTTCTTCCATTTGCTTTAGCTACTTTCTTCTCAAAGATAAGTTTCAGAGTCTCTTCTGACATTCATTTTGGTCTTTTCTCCTTTTCTCTTCTTTTTAATGACCTCTTCCTTTCTTCACGGATGATGTTCTTGATGTCATCCACAGTTCCTCTGGCTTTCGGTCATTGGTGTTCAATGCATCAAATCTATTCTTTAGATAGTCTTCAAATTCAGGAGGGATATAATTGAGGTCATATTTTGGCTGTCATGGACTTCTTTTTCTTGTCTCAGCTTCAACTTGAATTTGCCTACGAGCAGTTGGTGGTCTGTTCCACAATCACCTCCTGGCCTTGTTTTGGCTGAAGATGTTGAACTTCTCCATCTCCTTTTACCACAGATGTAGTCAATCTGATTCCTGTGTACTCTATGTGGTGAAGTTCATGTGTATAGCCACTGTTTGTGTTGTTGAAAAAAGATATTTGCAATTAATAAGTCATTGGTCCTGCAAAATTCTATCATGCAACCTCCATCATTATTTCTATCACCAAGGTCATATTTTCCAGTTACCGGTGATCCTTTTCTGTTTCCAACTTTTGCATTTCAATCACCAATAATCAACACATCTTGGTTGCATGTTTGGTCAATTTTAGACTTCAGAAGTTGGTAAAAATCTTTAATTTCCTCATTTTTGGCTTTGGTGGTTGGTGTATAAATTTCAATAATAGTAGTATTAACTGTTCTGCCTAGTAGGTGTACAGATATTATCCTATAAATTACAGCATTGTACTTCAGGATAGATCTTGAAACATTCTTTGAGAGGGTGAATGCCACATTATTCCTCTTTAATTTGTCATTCCCAGAATAGTAGATCATATGTTTGTGTGATTCAAAATGACAAAACCAGTCCATTTCAGCTCACTAATGCCTAGGATATTGATCTTTATGCATTCTATTTCATTTTTGACAACTTCCAAATTTCCTAGACTCATATTTCA
>NW_006921847.1:5121414-5126491 GCF_000298275.1 Orycteropus afer afer | reverse complement strand
TGCCAAGCTTATCAGTGTTCACCAACAGTAATTCCTCCTTAGCTTTCACATATAGGAAAGATGGCATTTCCTTACCCAATTAACAATTCACTGTGAATGCATTCATTCCTATATACATTTTTTTTTCATTCTAATATGAAGAACAAAGTGGATGTCAGAAGAGACTCTAATTTGCTTTTGAATGGAGAGTAGCTAAAACAAAAAGGAAGAAATGTTGAAATAAATAAGCTGAACATAAGATTTCAAAGGCTAGCTCAAGAAGACAAAGTAAAGTATTATAATGAAATGTGGAAAGACCTGGGGTTAGAAAACCAAAAGAGAAGAGCACAGTCAACATTTCTCAAACTGAAAGAACAGAAGAAAACACTCAAGCCTCAAATTCTAATATTGAAATTGGAAAAATTTCAATGGGCAAAATATTGAATGATGCAGGAAACAACAAAAGAAGATGGAAAGAATACACAGAGTCACTGTACCAGAAAGAATTGGTCAGTGTTTAATCATTTCAATCATTTCAGGAGGTAGCATATAATATTGAAAGAACAAGTCCTAGCTGCACTGAAAGAATTGGCAAAAAATAAGGTTCCAAGAACTGACAGAATATCCATTGAGATCTTTAAACAAATGGATGCAGGGCTAGAGTTGCTTACTCATTTATGCCAGGAAATTTGGAAAACAACTACTTGGCCAATCAACTGGAAGTGATAGGTATTTGTGCCCATTCCAAAGAAAGACAATACAATAGAATGTTGAAATTATCAAACAATATCATTCATATTACACACAAGTAAAATTTTGCTGGAGATAATTAAAAAATGTTTGTAGCAGTATATTGACAGGGAACTTCCAGAAATTCAAGCTGGATTCAGAAGAGTACATGGAATGAGGGATGTCATTGTTGATATCAGATGAATCTTGGTTGAAATCAAAGAATACCTGAATGACATTTACTTGTGTCTTATTGACTACGCAAAGGCATTCCACTGTGTGGATCATAACAAATTATGTATAATTATGTATGGAAAGAATGGGAATTCCACAACACTTAACTGTGTTCATGCGGAACCTGTACATAAACCAAGAGGAAGTCATTAGAACAGAACAAGGGAATACTGCATGGTTTAAAATCAGGAAGAGCATTCATCAGGGTTGTATATTTTCACCATATTTATTCAAGCTGTATGCTGAACAAATAATCTGAGAAGCTGGACTATAAGAAGAATTTGGCATCAGGATTGGAGGAAGACTCATTAACAACTGTGATATGCAGATTACACAACTTTGCTTACTGGAAGAGACGAGGACTTGAAGCACTTAATGATGAAGATCAAAGTCTATAGTCTTCAGTATAGATTATATCTCAACATGAAAAAAGAAAAATCCTCACAACTAGAACAATAAGCATCATTATGATAAATGGAGAAAAGGTTGAAGTTGTCAAAGATTTAATTTTACTTGGATCTGCAATCAACACCCATGGAAGCGGCAGTCAAAAAACAGAAGCCATACTGAGCTGGGCAAATCTGCTGCAAAAGACTTTATTACAAAGTATTATGGAGCATTGATGTCACTTTGAAGACTAAGGTGCACCTGATCCAATCCATGTTGTTTCCAATCACCTCATAAGCTTGTGAAAGCTGGACAATGAATAAGGAAAATGGAAGAAGAATTGATGCCTTTCAATTATAGTGTTGGTGAAGAACACTGAAAATACCATGGACTTCCAGAAGAACAACCAAATCTGTCCCTGAACAAGTGCAGCTAGAATGATCCTTGGAAGCGAATATGGTCAGACTTCATTTCATCTATTTTGGTCATGTTAGATGGGACCAGTCCCTGGAGAAAGATATCATGCTTGTTAAAGTAGAGGGTCAGTGAAAAAGAGGATAACCCTCAATGGGATGGATTGATACAGTGTCTGCACCAATGAGCTCAAGCATATCAGAGATTGGGAGGATAACACAGGACTGGGCAGTGTTTCGTCCTGTTGTGTATAGGGTCACTATGAATCAGATTCAACTGGAGGGCACCTAACAATAACAGCAGCAACAACAAAAATATGAAAATACTTCATCTAATTAATGACAGCATTTGGGGAAATAACAACAACAAAAAGTCTATTAGGTGCTTAAACTGATTGCCCAACACTCTCCACTTTCAGAAATATTAAATGAAAAGTAATGAATATTTTAAAATCAAGGAAATAATGTGTATAGGAACAAGTCATTTATTTAACCCTGAGTGTATCTTCTATGTTTTCAAGTGACTTTCTGGTGAGAAACTTTTGATCACTTCTTTCTTGATACCAAACCTTCAAAGGGTAGTGACTATGTCTATTTAACTATCTCTGTGTGTTGACTTTTTGAGATTTTTGTGTATTTCATGCATTGTCTTTGGAGCAAAGTGAAAATTAAATAAGTTCTCCAAGTGGCTGTTAAAAGCCACATAGCAAAAGCGTACAGAATATAAAAAGATCCCTTTCCAATCATAATACAAAGAATTGTCTCTTTGCACATGTGTGATTTCCATTAGGAAAAAAGGGAGATGTGGTGTGTGTGTATGTCTATGTGTGTGTCTGTGTGTGCATCTGTGTGTCTATGTGTATTTACTACACACACAGTAACAGACATGCTAGTGCTGCAATTATAAAAGATGAGTTTTATCATATCATTATGTACAGTTTCAGCATTCTGAATGATATTAGTGGTAAGCATTGATTTTAAGTTTGTTTTTATTCTTTTTTTACTAAGGCTTGCCAGGCTTGCATTATGGTGAATTCCAGATGGAGAAGGACTAATTTCTGGCTCATGGATGGAAGCCAGCCAAAGAAGGAGAGGTTGTAGTTTTAACTAATCTTTGAGTAGGAGTAGGGAAGACCTTGCAGTCCCCTGGAGGACTTGAAAAACATATTTACACCTCCTGCTTTGCCAACAGCAACAGCAAAACAAATCATAGCTCTGTACAGACAGCATGATGGAAGCATATTTAACTGAGTGGAAGTTAAAAACAACAACTGCTCACATTACTTCAGAACAAGCCATTTTAAAAAGGTCTCCATTTTCTGTTTCTTAATTTATCAGAAATAACTGAATATTCTTCATATTATTCATCTCTCCTCCTCCTTAAATGAAAAAAATAAGATGAACTTGGAAAGAGGTCTCTCCTATTATTTTTTCTCTAGTCTTTCCAAAGAAGTGAAAATTGAGAACTTAAAATTTCATGTCACATATATCATTGGCATGTTATAATTGTCAAGAGGGCAAAGACTTGAATCTGGCTTCAGTATGAATTGGCTCTCATTTTCAGATTCACAAAGGCCGTAATGAGTTCATGGAGATGTTATTTGAATAGTCATAATCACCCATCTCTCTCTCCTGGCCTTATTTTGCTCATTCAATTCCCTGATTTCGGAGAGTTAGGGAAATACTGAAATCTTAGGAAAACAGTCCATGCTTTTTATTTCATTCCTCCTGTCCTCAACACATTCATATACATATTTCTCTCTCATGTTACACTTCATGCTGCACATTTGTCAGGCTGGATGACCACATGATACCTTTTGACTTCCAGCAGTCCTGTATACAAGTGAAAGTGCCACATTCATGCACAGAATATAAACTGAAGTCTGGAAGTGAAAATCTGTACTCTAATTATGCAGTCTCTTTTTGTTTTAGATGTGCCATAAAACTGTGCCAATGCATATCTCTGATAAAACTAATTTAAAAAAAAAAAAACTACAATTGAGTTGATTCCAATTCACAACAACCCTTGTAGTGTTTCTATGCCTGTAAATCTTTATGGAAGTAGATTGCCTCATCTTCCTCCCATGGAGCAGGTGGTGGGTTTGAACCACTGACCTTTTGGTTAGCAGCAAGATGCCTTACCCACAGAGCCACCAGAACTTCAGTTTTAGTAAAGGAAAGGTTTTAGTTTCAATTTAAGAGACTTAGACAAGACTCTTAAATTGGCTTAGATCACTTGGCTAGTTAGTGGCAGAGTAATTAAATTTTCAGATTTCTTGACTTCTAACTGAGTGATTTGCCTATCATAGCCTTTCTTTGAATCATATCATTTATTTCCCAGGAGTCTGAGGACCCCAAACAGTGATATTTCACTTAACGCATAGGCATAGGAATGTGTACTAATTTATTAGAAGTTAATCCTCTCTGTTTTAAAATATCTTCACCCCCAAATGAAAGCAAAATAAAAATAATAAAAATTTAACCATTATCCAAAATCAAGCTTCTATTGATAGCTAATTAACAAGCAGTTCAAAATTGGAATTTGATGGATTTTTTCATGTCAGTTAGTGATTGAGAATTGATTCCTGGAATGCCAAAGAGAAGAGACAGCTAAAAGATATTAATAAAAATCAAAGTCTCATGTGAACTTCAGCCTCCATGACCCTAGGACCAGAAGAACTAGATGGTACCCAGCTACCACTGACAACCACTTTCAAAGGGATCACAAAAGGAGATTCTGAATAGAGTAGGAAAAAAATGTGGAACAAAATAAAAAAAAAAACCAGAAAATAACAGGCTTATCGGTTTGATAGAGACTGGTGGAACCCACAAGACTATGGCCTTTAATTACTCTTCAATCCCAGAACTGAACTTACCCTGGTGACTCAATTTTCAGCCAAAAAATAGACAGGTCCATGAGGTGAATGATACCACCAGTGAGGCACACAATCAAACATAAGAGCTCTAAAGGGCAGGATTTGTCCAAGGATAAAACTCAGAAGACAAGGATGGAAAGGAAAGAAGGATAAAGGAAATAATAACCACAGGGAGGAAGTGGGAAGTGAACTGTTACATTGTGAAGATTGCACTCAATGTCATGAAACAAAATGTGTATGAAATGCTGAGTAGAAAACCAATTTACTCTGTAAACTTTCACCCAAATCACAATAAAAAGTTAAAAAAAAAAATGAAGGTCCCATGTAAATATGGCTTTAAACTACAATTCTGACCATCCATTTCTTTTTGATCACATGGATCATAGGTAATTCTTTCTCACTATCGTGAGCAACCCCAGAACTTATGCTGATCCTGTATCAGTTTTCCTCATTAAAAGT
>NW_006921847.1:5116123-5120814 GCF_000298275.1 Orycteropus afer afer | reverse complement strand
CAACACAACCCAACCATACAGCACCTCCTTCAGCCCCATCTAAGTGAGGGCCACCAGTTGCTTTTCCACCAACTGACCAATAATATATGACAGATATTACCAATTCAACTCAATTCCAACTGCTCCTTATGAACACTTAACAGAGCTCTGTGCACACACTCTTATTTTCTATCACACCCATCAGGAGACAGGAAGTAAGGCCCTAAGTGCTAACAACTAGCAAACAGAGGTGCATATTAACTTTTTCACACAAATACATCAAAACAAAATAAAGAAAAAAAAAAACTTAGGTGAATCACAACAACATACAACCACAGATTAAACATAAATGCAACAATGTTTCAGAGACAACAGACCATCACAGTCCACAGAGAAAAACAAGATAAAGTAGTAGAAACAACAGACCAGGACACAAGCCCAGAAAACATCCCTGAGGAGAAGCAGTATTGGAACTCCCTGATAAGGAACTGAGAGGAAGATCAAGGGAAACACAGACACAGTTAAGGAAAACTCAGACAAAACTCTGGAAAAATTTAGGAAAACAATATAATAACAAATTGATGAAATAAACAAAAAATTAGAAATGATTCATAAACAACAAATAGAAATCCAGAAGATTAATACTAAGATTTCTGAACTATTTAACACATTGAATGGGCAAAGGAGTAGAATCAATTGAAAGGAAGACAACATGAATGAGATTGAAACAAATACCTCAATACTTATTTATTAAGAGAGCAATTACAAAAAAGACCAAAACAAAATAAAGAAAGCCTAAGATTCATGCAGGACACTATCAAGAGGAATAAACTACATGTGATCAGAATTCCAGAAGAGGAAGACATGAATAAAACCACAGAGAAAATTGTTGAAAATTTGTTGGAAGAGAATTTCCCTAATATGAAGAAAGATGAGAATATAGCCATTCAAGTCCAACAAATGCCAAACAGGATATATCTCAACAGAAAATCATGAAGACATACTGTATTTAAACTGAGCAAAACCAAAGACAGAGAGAATTGTGAAAGCAGCATAAGAAAGACAAAAAGTTACCTACAAAGGCAAGCAATAAGACTGCTGCTTTATCAGCAAAAACTATGCAGGCAAGAAGGCAATGGGATGATATATATAAAACCTTGACAGAAAAAAATTACCAGCCAAGAATGATATACCCAGCAGAATTGTCTCTCAAAACTGAAGGTGACATTAGGGGATTTATGAGACAAGCAGAAATTGAGGGAATTTGTTAAAACCAGACCAACTTTATGAGAGATGATAAAGAGAGTCCTTCTGATACAGAACAAACAACAGTGAACAACAGCCGATGATTCATACACATGATGACATAACCCAGAAACAATCCCAGTTATAGAAGTGTCCAATGTGAAATAAGCTTACAAGACTGTAAACAGAGAACTGGAGACATCAACTGGTAAATAAGGAGAACTATAAACCAAACATAGGGAATCAATATTGTATTTACAGAACTTCTAAATTGTGAGAAAGTAAAGACAATTGAGAGATAGAACAGACTTTCAAACTTGGGAAGAAAATAATAAATCAGAAGGTAACCTCAAGTATTTACCTTCACATCAAAATGAAAAAGACAAGAACAAACATTTTGCAAATACTAAAACAATAGCAATGAAGGAGATGATAACATGATTTGTAAACAAAATGAGCTCAACACAGAAAATTATATGGAATAAAGAAAGCAGCAACACCACAAAAAGCACATAACAAAATGATATCTTAATCCATACTTACAATATTGACATGGAATGTAAAAGAATTAAATGCACCACTTAAGAGACAGAGAGTTGCAAACTGGATAAGAAAACATGACACATCAATATGCTGTCTACAAGAGACTCGCCTTAGACAAAAAGACAGAATAAAAATCAAAGGTTGGAAAAAGATATATAAAGCAAATGGCAAACAAAATAAGGCTGGAGTGGAAATATTAATTTCTGATAAACTGAGCTTTAAACAAAAATGACCATAAGAGACAAGGAAGGAGATTATATAATAATAAAAGGATCAATTGAACAAGAGGACATAACCATAATAAATATCTATGCGCCCAATGAAATATCCCCAGAACACATAAATCAGAATTTAACAGAATAGAAAAGACAAATTGATGACTCCACAGCAATAGCAGGAGACTCTAACATACCACTTTCAGTAATAAATAGAACAAATGCAAAGAAACTAACAAAGATGCAGATGAACTAAATGATACAATCAACCAACTTGACCTTACAAACATCTACAGAGCACTTCACCCAACAACAGCAAAATATGTATTCTTTTCCAGCACACATGGAACATTCTTCAGGATAGAGCATATGTTAGGCAACAAAGCAAGCCTCAATAAACACATTGAAATACCACAAAGCATCTTCTCAGATCACAGTGCTATAAAGTTAAAAATCAGCAATAGGAAGATCTATTGAAAAAATACAAACACATAGAAATTGAGTAACACTTTCCTTGAAAATACTAGGTAAAAAGTAAAATTAAAAAATTCCTAGATCAAATGGGAATGAAAACACAACAAATTTTGGGAACACAGAAAAAGCAGTGATCAGAGGGCAATTTATACCAATAGATGCACACATCAAAAAACAAGAAAGAGCCAACATCAAAACCTTAACCCAACATCTCCAAAAATTAGAAAAAGAGCAACAAAAAATGTCTACAATCATCAGAAGATAAGAAAAGAAAAAAAAAAAAAAAATGAAGATTTGACCAGATACAAATGAAACAGAAAATAGAAAGACAATAGAAAAACTCAACAAGACTAGAAGCTGGTTCTTTGAAAAGATTAATAAAATTGACAAATCACTGGCAAACATAACAAAGGAAAAAAAAAAAAAGGAGAAGATTCAGATAGCAAGAAAAAGAAATGAAAGGGATGGCATCACAAGAAGAGCAACAGAAATGAAAAGAATAATATCAGGATACTCCGAAGAACTGTACTCCAACAAATTTGCAAACCTAGAAAATGGACAGATTTCTAGAAACATACTACATACTTAACTAAAACAGACTGAGGTGGAAAATTTAAACAGACCCATAACAAAATAAGAAGTTGAATAGTTCATTAAAAAATAAAAAATACCAACAAATAATATCTTGACCCAGATGTTTTCACTGGAGAATTCTACCAATCATTCAGAAAAGGCCTGATATGAATCCTACTCAAACTATTCCAGAACATAGAAAAGGATGTAATCCTCTCAAATTCACTTGATGAATCAAGCATAACCCTCATACAAAAACCAGGCAAAGACACCACTAGAAAGGGAAACTACAGACTAATATCTCTCATGAATATACATGAAAAAATCTACAACAAAATCCTAGCCAATAGACAACAACATATCAAAAATTAATACATCATGACCAAGTGGTATTCTACCAAGTATTCAGGGATGGTTTTACATTAGAAAAGCAATCCACGTAATCCATCACATAAGTAAAATAAAGGAAAAGAATCACATGATCATATCCACAGATGCAGAAAAGACATGAGTAAATCCAACATCCATTCCTCAGAAAAACAAGAATAGAAGGGAAATTCCTCAATATAATAAAGGACATATATGTAAAACCAACAGCCAACATTATTCTAATGGAGAGAGACTAAAACCATTCCCCTTTGAGACCAAGATTGAAACCAGGATGCCCTCTATCTCCGCTCCTATTCAACATTGTATTGGAAGTCCTAGGCAGAGCAATAAGGTAGGAAAAGAAAATTAAAGGCGTTTAAGGAAGGAAGGTAAGGAAGAAGTAAAACTCTCCCTATTTGTAGATGATGTGATCCTATGGATAGAGAATCCAAGAGACTCAGCAAGAAAACTACTGGATCTCATTGAAAGATTTAGCATACTGGCAAGATAAGAGATCAACATAAGAAAATCAGTTGTATTCCTCTACACCAGCAAAGAGATCTCTGAAAAGGAAATAAAGAAACCAATATGATTTATAATAGCTACCAAAATGATAAGATACTTGGAAATAAATCTTACCAGGAACACAAAAGACCTATACAAAGAAAATCATGAAACACTACTTCAAGGAACTATAAGAGATTTACATAAATGGAAGAACATACATTGCTCACGGATAGGAAGATTGTATATTATGAAAATGTGAATCTGACCCAAAGAAATCTATACATTCAATGCAACCCTGATCCAGATTCTGTCGACATTATTTGAAAACATGGACAAACCAATCACTAATTTTATATGGAAAGACACCTCAGATAAGCAAAACACTAACGAAGAAGAAAAAAATAGGGGATCTAACACTCCTAGATCTCAAAACCTACTATATAGCCACAGTTGTCAAAACTGCCTACTATTGGTACAGTGACAAACACATAGACCAATGGAACAGAACTGAGAACCCAGGTATAGATCCATCCACTTATGGTCAGGTGATATTTGACAAAAGGCTGAAATCCATTCAATGGGGGAAGAAATAGTCTTTTTCAGAATGTTGCTGGCAAAATTGGATATCTATTTGCAGAAATATGAAACAAGATCCATACTTTATACTATTGTTGTTGTTGTTATGTGCCGTCGAGTCTGACCTGACTCATAGCGACCCCACCTTGGGTTTCCAAGTGGTGTCACTACAGAAGTAGATTGCCCAACCTTCCTTCCAAGGAGTGGCTG
>NW_006921847.1:5113293-5114356 GCF_000298275.1 Orycteropus afer afer | reverse complement strand
AAAAAAAAAAAAAAAAAGATCTCCAATTGTCCCATTACTTTAGAGAAATTCATTCTGATATGTTCTTATTGACTCCCTGGAATAGGTAGAGCAGTGCTCAGGAACAAAGAGCCGCAGAGCACTTTTTGGCATGTAAATTTCCAGCAAAATGCCCTGCAGCAGGTTACAGGCCTTGTCTGGGCATCTTCCCCATAACTGTGTTCTAGACGTTTGTTCCATCAGTATACACTCTCCTTTGCCTCAGGAGTAGGTAAGATATGACTGGGGAAAGAATATAAAGCCCAATTTTGGAAATAGCATATACATAAGGTCTTTTTGGGCATGGGAGATGCAGACAAGGTGGAGAGTGAAAGAATAGGGAATTTGGGCTTGCGACCTCCATTTATACATGTCCTGAGCAACTGATGTTAGGGATAAGTCTATACTTACTAAGGACAATAATAGAGATGTTTTTCGGGAGTACAGAAGAGGGGCACTACAACAAAATCTGGGCCGGGATTATATGGAAGAAAAGGTGACAATGAGCTGAGTTTTAAAAGTCTTCTATAATATATGAGCAGAGTGATGATGGTTTTATATTGAAAGCACAGCATGTAAAAGGCAAGTATTTTATAGAAACCACATTTGGGACACTATAGGTAGGTAAGTATGGCTGGAAGAATGTGTTGTGCAGAGACATGAAATGTTAAGAGATAAGAACAGTAGGCTGATAAATCTATATTTATACATTGTGGTAGGACATTCTTAAGGACCTATAGAAGAACTTTATCTGTGGCACTGAATTTGGTACATGTGAATAACTACTATGGACTATTATCTTCTTCAAGTATTGGGAATGATCTCAGAAATTCCCCCTGGCTTTCCATTTGTGACTCATAATATTTCTGAAATTCTTTAGCTGATGATTTTCCAATAGTAAACCAAAACCCAAACTCACCTCTGTCAAGTCTAGTCTGACGCATAGTGACTGCTCCTTGGGTTTCTGAGGTGGTATCACTATGGAAGTAGATTGCCCAGTCTTCCTTCTGAGGAGTGGCTGGTGGGTTTGAACCACCAACCTTCT
>NW_006921847.1:5110319-5112963 GCF_000298275.1 Orycteropus afer afer | reverse complement strand
ATGCAAGTAAAATCTTGCTGAAGATACTTTAAAAATGGTTGCAACAGTATATTGACAGAGAGCTTCTAAAGATGCAAGCTGGATTCAGAAGAGGACATGGAATGAGGGATATCATGGCTGATTTCAGATGGATCTTGGCTCAAAGCAAAGAATACCAGAAAGGTGTTTACTTGTGTTTTATTGACTATGTAAAATTGATAGTGTGGATCATAATGAATTATGGGTAACACTGAGAAAAATTGGAATTCCAGAACACTTAATTGTACTCATGAGGAACCTGTACATAGACCAGGAGTCTGTCATTCAAACACAACAAGGGGACACTGCATGGCTTAAAATCAAGAAGGGAGTGCATCAGTGTTGTATCCTTTCACCATACTTATTCAGTCTATATGCTGAGCAAATAATCTGAGAAGTTGTAATATATAATGAAGAATGTGGCATCAAGATTGGAGGAAGATTCATTAACAATCTGCAATATGCAGATGACACAACTTTATTTGCTGAAAGTGAAGATGACTTGAAGCACTTACTGATGAAGACTGAAAACTACAGTTTGCAGTGTGGATAACACTTCAGTATAAAGAAAACAAAAATCCTCACAACTGGAGAAATAAGCACCATCACAATAAATGGAGCTAAGATTGAAGTTGTCAAAGACTTCATATTACTTGGTTCTACAATCAACAGCGATGGAAGCAGCAGTCAAGATATCAGATGACATATTGCACTTGGAAAATCTGCTGCAAAGACCTCTTTCAGGTGCTGAAGAGCAAAGATAGCTCCTTGAAGACTAAGGTGGCTCTGACACAAGCCATGGTATTTTCAATAGCCTCATATGCATGTGAGAGCTGGACAAAGAATAAGAAAGACTGAATAAAAGTTGATGCTTTTGAGTTGTGGTGTTGGAGAAAATGCTGAAATACCATGAACTGCCAAAAGAACTAACAAATCTGTCCTTGGAAGAAGTGCAGCCAGAATGTTCCTTGGAAGTGAGAATGGTCAGACTTTGTCTCACCTACTTTGGTCATGTTGTAAGAAGGGATCATTCCCTGGAGAAGGATATCATGCTTGGTAAAGTGGAGGGTCAGCAAAAGAGGGAAGGCCCTCAGCAAGATGGATTGACACAGTGGCTACAACAGTGGCTCAGGTATAGCAAGGATCGTGGAGTTGACAAAGGACCAGGTAGTGTTTCATTCTGCTCTACTTAGGGTCACTATGAGTTGGAGATGACTCGATGGAACCTAACAGCAACAACAGATCAAAATCAAACCAAACTCACTACCATCAAGTTGATTCCGACTCATAGCGACCCCCTTTGAGTTTCTGAGGGGATAAATCTTTACAGAAGTAGATTGCCCAATCTTCCTTCTGTGGAGTAGGAGTCAAATGCCTTAGGCACTATGCCACCTGAGTTCCTTTAAAAAAAAAAATTAATTTTATTGTGATTTTGGGAAAGGTTTACAGAGCAAATTCACTTCTCTTACAATAGTTCACATATACTTTGTCTCATGACATTGACTACAATTTACCCCAATGCAACAGCTCCCCTCCCACTTCTTCCCAATAGTTATCTCTTACCTGTGTCTATCCAACCATCCACTCCTGTCCCCTGAGCTGTCTCCCTATGCAGAAAGACCCCTTCTTTCTCCCATGATTGTTCTCTCCAAGGAGTGTACCTACCTCTGGTAAATGTTCAACTCATATGCCTGTATTTGGTTTGGCTGAAAGCCACAGGTAAGGGTTCAATTCCAGCCCTAAAGGGCAGCTAGGGGCCCTTTAGTCTCAGTGGTTCCACCAGGCTCATCAACCCAGCAAACCTGGTCCCCATTATTTTTCTTTCAAGTGATTTTGAGTTTTGTTCCACATTGTTCTCCCTCTCTATCCAGGATCTCCTACGTAGATCCCCTTACAAGTGGTTGACAGTGGTAGCCAGGCACTATTTAGTTCTTCTGGTCCCATAGGCATATAGGCTGTGCAGATCACATGGTGTACCAGTCACTAGGACTAATTGTTTCCATGAATCTCTGGTTTTCTTCATTCTTCTTTGCTCTGGATGAGGAGAGACTCATCATTGCATCTAGATGGCTGCTTGCAAGCTTTTAAAATCCCAGTTGCTACTCCCCAAAGTAGGAGGTGGAACAGTGTTTTGTGTAGTATGTTATACCAATTGAGCTTGATGTCCCCTGCGACTATGGTCCCAAGCCCACAGGTTTAACTATTCGCTCTCTCTTGGTACCTGGCCATGACCAAGAAGTGACTACAACCTTGTCCCTTGTCAAATCTACTATACACCTGGGAATCTTTACAGAATATACAAATACACTTGTAGAACAATTGTCTGCCAACCCTATACATGGCCTTGGGTACACTCACCACTGCATAGATATATCTAATAGTTCAGGCTGTCTACCCATCTATCCACCCGTATACCCATGTTTACCCTCACTGACAATGCAGTACTGTATGTGCAAAAGGGTTCATCTTTGTTGTCTGTACCTCCTATATATCTTTCTGCCTTTCTCTTCCTCAATGCCACCATGTTGGTCACTCACACTTGGTACATTGCCCTTCTCTTCACCCAAATCAATATTTATCTCTACCTAACAGTGTTCCCTCCCCTCCCCTCCCACCCCTGGTAACC
>NW_006921847.1:5106732-5108742 GCF_000298275.1 Orycteropus afer afer | reverse complement strand
TCAAATGCCTTTTCTGCATCAATTGATATGACCATGTGTTTCTTCTCCTTTGTTTTATTTATGTGGTGGGTGATGTTAATTGTTTTTCTAATGTTGAATCTTCCTTGCATACCTGATATGAACCCCACTTGGTCATGATGAATGATTTTCTTGATATCTTGTTGTAGTCTATTGGCTAGGATTTTGTTGAAGATTTTTGTATCTATATTCATGAGGGATATTGGTGTGCAGTTTTCATTTTGAGTGATGTCTTTGGCTGGTTTTGGTATCAAGATTATGCTTGCTTTATAAAATGAGTTAGGGAGGATTCCATCTATTTCTATGTTTTGGAATAGTTTGAGTAGGATTGGTGTCAGTTCTTCCCTGAATGTTTGGTAGAATTATCCAGTGAAAGTGTCTGGACCAGGACTTTTTTTCTTGGTAATTTTTTTATGGCCTATTCAATTTCTTCTTTTGTTATGGACCTGTTCAACTTTTCCGTATCAGTCTGTCTTAGTTTAGGTAAGTGGTGTGTGTCTAGAAATGTGTCTATTTCTTCCAGATTTTCAAATTTGTTGGAGTACAGTTCTTCATAGTATCCTGATATTATCCTTTTTATTTCAGTTGGTTCTGTTGTGATGTCACCCATTTTGTTTCTTATTCATGTTAGTTGCATTCTCTCCCTCTTTTCCTTTGTTAAATTTGCCAGTGGTTTGTCAATTTTTTTAATCTTTAAAAAAAAAAAAACAGCTTCTAAGCGTGTTGATTTTTTCTATTGCCATTCTATTTTCTGTTTCATTGAGTTCTGCTTGAGTCTTGATTATTTCCTTTCTTCTGGTAGCTGTAGGCTTTTCTTCCTGTTCTTTTTCTAATTGTGAGAGATGTTGATTTAAAGTGTTGATTTTGACTTTCTTGTTTTTGGATGTGTGCATGTATTGCTATAAATTAGTCTCTGATCACTGCTTCTGCTGTGTCTCTAAGATTTTGGTATGTTGCGCTTTCATTTTCATTTGATTCAAGAAATTTTTGAATTTCAAATTTTATTTCTTTTCTTACCAGTCTTTCTTAAGGAGGATGTTGTTCAGTTTAGATGTGTTTACTCTTTTTTAATTGATCTTCCTATTGTTGATTTCTAATTTGCTAGCATTATGATCTGAGCAGATGCTTTGCAGCATTTCAATGTTTTTAAATTTATATTAAGTCTTGCTTTATGGCCTAACATATGATCTATCGTCAGAAATGTTCCATGTGCACTGGAGAAGAACGTATATTGTGCTGCTGTTTGGTGAAGTGCTCTGTAGATGTCTATAAGGCCAAGTTTGTGGATTGTATTGTTCAGCTCTTCTGCATCTTTGTTGAGTTTCTTTCCAGTTGTTCTATCTTTCATTTAAAGTGGTGTATTGAAGTCTCCCACCATGACTGTGGAATCATCTATTTGTCTTTTCAACTCTTATGAAGTCTGATTTATGTATTTTTGGGCTCTTTCATTGGAGCCATAGATATTTATTATGGTTATATCTTCTTGTTCAATTGATCATTTAATCATTATATAATGTATTCCTTGTTTCATATAGGGTTTTTGTCTTAAAGTCAATTGATCAGAAGTTAATATTGCCACTCCAGGTCTTTTACAGTTGTCTTTTCCTTGATATATCTTTTTCCAACCTTTGATTTTTAGTCTTTTTTTTTTCTTTCTTTGTCTCTAAGGTGTGTCTCTTGTAGACAGCATATTGATGGGTTTTGTTTTCTCATCCAATCTGCAACTCTCCATCTCTTGAGTGGTGCATTTAATTCATTAACATTCAATGTAATGATCTATAAGTATGAATTGGTTGCTGTCCTTTTGTTATGTGTTTTTCCATGGTGTCCCTTGTTTCTTTGTTCCATACAACTTTCTGTGCTGAGCTCGTTATGCTTATGAGTCCTCTTATCATTTCCTTTGTTGCTGTTGTTTTAGAATTCGCTGAATATTTGTGCTTGTCCTTTTTTATTGTGATGTGAAGGTTTATCATTTTTCTTTGTGGTTACCCT
>NW_006921847.1:5096983-5106107 GCF_000298275.1 Orycteropus afer afer | reverse complement strand
TTGTAAGGTTGGTCTGGTTTTAACAAATCCCTTAGTTTCTGCTTATCTGAAAATCTCCTAATTTCACCATGATATTTGAGGGACAATTTTGCCAGGTATATAATTCTTGGTTGAAAATTTTTCTCTTTCAGGGTTTTATATATACCATCTTTTTGCCTTCTCACTTGTGTGGTTTCTGCTGAGATATCAGAGCTTATTCTTAGTGGTTGTCCTTTGTAAGTAACTTTTTTTTTTTTTTTTTTTCCCCATGCTGCTTTCAGGACTCTTTCTTAGTCTTTGGTTTGGATGAGCTTGTTGATGATATGTCTTGGTGATTTTCTTTTGGGGTCTATCCTGTTTGGGGTTTGTTGGACTTCCTGAATGGATATATTTTCATCTTTCATCATGTCTCTTCCAACAAGTTGCAAGTTCTTTTCCAACAAGTCTTGAACAATTTTCTCAGTGGTTTTATTTTTCTTTTCCTGTTCTGGAATTCCAATGACATTTAGGTTATTCCTTTTGATAGTATCCCACATGAACCTTAGGCTTTCTTCATTTTCTTTTGATCTTTTTTCTGAAGAAAAGTATTCAGGTATTTATCTTCAAATAATTCTGTCTTCCATTGCATCAATTCTGTTGTTTTGCTTTTCAATGTGTTATCTGTTTCTGACAATTTAGTATTAATCTTCTAGATTTCTATCTGTAGATTTTTAATCATTTCTAATTTTTCATTTATTTTATCATTTTGATTTTGTATTTCCTTCCAACATTCTTCTAGGTTTTGTCTGTGTTTCCCTTGATTTGTTTCTAAATCCTTTGAAGATACCTAACTATAATTCTTTTGAATGCCTTATCAGCTTATCAGGGAGTTCCAAGGCTGCTTCTTCCTCAAGTACGTGTTCTGGATATGTATCCTGCTCCCTTGTTTCTACCACTTTATTTTGCTTCTTTGTGTGGACTGTGATGGTCTGTTGTCTCTTTGTGAGATCTTTGTATTTAGATCTCTGTTAACTGTTTGTGAAGAGTAGCCAAAGGTGAGTCAGGCTCTTCTTGGTGGTTGTTTATTGTTGGCCCATTGGTGGAGAAGGAAATGGTGGCTCTCACTCAGTAAGTGAAGCTGTGGGAGGTGTGGGTGTAGTTGTGCTGTATGGGGACTGTTGCTGTCTCTCAGTCAGTTAGACAAAAATAACAATTGAATAACCATCAAAAAAGTAAAAGGAAATGGACAAAAAACACACCATGTAATCAACAGGAACATTAATCAAAATAAGAAAAAAGGAGAAAAAAAAACCCCCACAATATCTGGGGAGATGAGAACATACAATATCTGGGGAGATGGGAACCAGAGAAAAAACATAGAGAAGGAGAATAATAAAGGAAAAAAATGATAAAAAGACCAAAAGAAAAACAAGGAATGTGGTTAACCACAAGAAAGAAAAAAAAAAAAAAAAAAGAAAGAAATGCAACCAGGAATAGGGAAAAGAAAAAAGCTGAAAACTAGAACCTGGGAAGGGAAGAATTAAGAATGATAATAAAAAGGACAAAAGTAATTATAATAATGTATTTTAAAACAGACAAAAATAAACAAACTAAAAAAAATAAGAAAAAAAATCAGGGCAGGGCAGGGCAGGGCACCCAAGCTCTGTCTGAGGAGCACACACACTCTGATGGAATTCTGCCCTAGAAGGAGGGTGGGAGTGAGGGATGGCTGCACCTCTGTTCACCAAGAGGGTATGGGATATAAGAGTAACAAGGGGAATGTTGAACCTTTCCAATAATCACATCCAGAATGCCCTTGTGGTTCCCGGCAAGTAGAGCCTGTTCTTTAGTCTCTGGAATCTGGGAGAATGATTTTGTTTTAAATATCCAAAACGGTCAAACCTCCTGTAAACATTCAAAATGTTTGCACCTTCTAGGCAGGCAAAAGTCCATAGCTCAGCCCACCTTCTTCTTTGCTGCTTTCTCTTTTATATATCAGCCACAAGACTGCAGACCTCCATGCAGTCACTGACTAGCAGGGATGATTTTTAGGCTAATTCTTAGGTCCTACCACCACTCGGCAATATCCAAGCTGTCCGTGCCTTCAGGATTGCTGCCATACTGCAGCTCCCTAAGTTTCTTTTTTTGGTGTTTTCATGCAAATTCTTCTGCTAGTTGGAGTTTACCCCACTTTTATATCCTTCATTTCTGAACTCAGGGGTCCAGGATTGTCTTCTGTATCTGTGATAATTGGTTTCCCTTTTCTTTGTTGAAGAGGGTCTGTGCAGTCTTTCTGCCTATTCCACCATCCTACCAGAAGTCTCTGAGTCCTTTTCCTAGGAGTGAGATATTTAAACCATTCAGAATATTTAACAACCACTATTTGATACATATTCCTTTCTTTTGAATGGAGACTAGTTTCCACTGGAGCTTAATTTCTTTAGAGTCAATAATTCCATTTAATCCAAGTGCAAAATATGAGTACCTCTATTCCTTCCACTCAGTACAGCACAGTTTCAGTTAATAAAAATTTAACTATTCCTAGAGCCATCCAGTTAAAAGTGGTGAGTTGGTCACGCACATGATCCTTTATTCCTTCTTGAAATACCAATAAATTTAGAACAAAGAAATTAAAAAAAAAAAAGACACCTGCAAAGATTGTAGTAGAAGAAATAATGCCAATATATTCAGAAAAGTGAGAATCAGATGAATATATGGCAAGTAAATTTGGGCATCTAAGAAAAATGGTTTGTGCTTAGCAGTGAGAAAATTCTAAAAAGGGAGTGCCAAATACTTTTGAAATAGAGAATAAATGTGAAACCAATATAGAAAGATTTTGGAAAGTTTAATATTTAAACATGGTCCTCCTCCTTCTTCATTAACAGAAGCTATAATGCTATTTATATTCACAAACTGTCAATAGACAACATTGATATAACCAAGATGACAAAAACACTACAGCTAATATGGGAGGATGAGAGTGTAGGAAGTGTGTTATGGGGGTGTATGTATGTTGTTGAGGGGTGAGTGAAGACAAGGTGGAAGTAATTAAGAAATCTAGATCCTTATCTTCCATGGTAAGATATTGATCAAAAATGCCAAGAAGTCAAAACTCAAAAAGTAGCAATATGATTACTTATTCAGATATCTGGAGTCAAATATCAAAAATATATTAATTAAGTAAGTAAAATAGTTGCAAGTTGTATCTCAAGGGAGTGGTAAATTAGAACTAGGGATTAGAAAATGATTGATTTTTGTCATAATTTAGAAAGTGAAATTTGTAATAATATTGAACTCTTTAAACTATATGCAGCTATAACAGATTAAAAAAATAAATGAAAAGAAATAGTATCCAGTGACCATTCATTTGACATTATCCTTGCAGAAGTGGGCAGCTGTTGTTTGGTGTTGTTGAGTCAGCTCTGACTCATAGTGACCTTATGTAGGAGAGTTAATATTTCATGTTGCATTTTTAAACTATGTTGTTGTTATGTGCCATCAAGTAGGACTCGACTCATAGAGAGCCCTCCTTGGGTTTCCATGGTGGTACCACTACGGAAGTAGATTGCCCAACCTTCCTTCCGAGGAGTGGCTGCTAGGTTTGAACCACCGGCCTTCTGGTTAGCAGCCAAATGCCTTAGGCACTATGCTAGTAGAGCTCCTTTTTAAAGTGTTATGTGGCCTGTTTGCAGAGAGATCAAGAATGGGCTCTACTGACTGCATTATGTAGACTAAGTGCTACTAGAACAATTAACAAAGACATGTCAAAATAAGTAAATAAAAACCATCAGAGGTGTTTTTTTCTAAAAAATATTTTAGAAGCAAAGATTTATTGTGTTGACAGTTTTTCAAATAAAATTAATGGAACTATCATATAGTGTAAGGAGCTCTGGTGGGATGGTGATGGTCAGTGGTTCAAACTCACTAGCCACTTAGCAAAGGAAGATGAGGCAATCTACTTCCGTGAAGATTTACCACCCTGCAACCCCGTAGAGGGTGGCTGTGAGTCAGAATCAACTTGATAGCAGTGAGTTTTTATTTTATCATATAGAATGATATTTTTGTTAAACATTCCAGGATATTTCCATAAAAATACTGTTTCAAAATTATGTAAAAACAATCTGAATTAAAACTTACATATGACCCTTATTTTTATTTGATATGAATAAGAGAATAAATTAGATGTCTCTCACAAGTATATGATATTACTAAAGGAGTCTCAATTCTCTAATTTTTTTGAGAATAAAAATTACTTTTAAAGTATAGATCCTACCATTTAAAAATCAGCTGATCTGGAGGCACCTTGTGCCTTTGAAGCTACTGTTTCTCTACCTTTAAATAAATTCAGTGCATGCAGCGTATCTACCCTGCATGAATGTTCTGATGATAGTGGACATACCACAGGTTAGTAATATAATTTATTTAAATATACTATAAGTAATTTAAATTTTAGATATTATTTGATCATTGTTGAGAAGAGAGAGATATGAAACCTTTGGAGATTCATAATTTGTCTGAGAAATTTGTATTCGTAAAAAATCAGAGAATTGAGAGACCTTTAGTAATATCATATGTTTAAGAGAGGCATCCAATTTATTCCTCTTATTCATATCAAATAAAAATAAGAGTCATATGTAAATTTTAATTCAGATTGTTTTTGCATAATTTTGAAATAGTATCTTTTTGTTTAACAAAAATATCATACTACATGATAAAATAAAATAAAAACTCACTGCTATCAAGTCGATTCTGAACTCACAGCCACCCTCTGTGGGTTTCCACGGTGGTAAATCTTCACAGAAGTAGATTGCCTCATCTTCCTTCTGAGTGGCTAGTGAGTTTGAACCACTGACCATCTGGTTAGCAGTCAAATAGTTCGGGCACCGTCCCACCAGAGCTCCTTATACTATACGATAGTTTCATTGATTTTATTTGAAAAAGTGTCAGCACAATAAATATTTGCTTTTAAAGTATTTTTTTAAAAAAGACATCTTTGATGCTTTTTATTTGCATATTTTCACGTCTTTGTTAAATTATTCTAGTAGCACTTAGTCTAGATAATGCAGTCAGCAAAGCAGACTAACCAAAGGTCATCCTTGATCTCCCTGAAAACAGGCCACATAATACTTTCTTTATTATCAATTCCAGAAAATGCTACTTATGAAGGCCCCTCAGGCAAAGTCTCTCCATGGTACAGTGAGAACAGGAGTAAAAAGAGAACCTACAGACCAGGAAAACAAAAATTGTCAATGATGGGTCTTGTAAGGGATGAATCACTAAAATTTATAGGAAACTTAAATACCTCAACAACAAAAAGACAAACAATCCAATTAAAAAATAGATAAAAGGCATGAACAGACACTTCACCGAAGGAGACATTTAGGCAGCCAACAAGTACATGAAGAAATACTCATGATCATTACCATTGTTGTTGTTAGGTCCCATTGAGTTGGCTCTGACTCATAGTGACCCTGTGTACAACAGAATGAAACACTGCTCGGTCATGTGGCATTCTCACAGTCCTTGCTATACTGGAGCCCATAGTTGCAACAACTGTGTCAATCCATCTCATTGAGGGTCTTCCCCTTTTTTTCTGACCCTCCACTTTACCAAGCATGGTGTCCTTCTCCAGGGAATGGTCCCATCTGACTACATGACCAAAGTAGGTGAGACAAAGTCTGGTCATTCTCACTTCCAAAGAGCATTCCGGCTTGGACAAATTTTATTTTTCTTTCAGTCCATGGTACTTTCAGTATTCTTTGCAACACCACAGTTCAAAAACATCACTTCTTCCTTATTCATTGTCCAGCTATCAGATGCAAATGAGGTGATTGAAAATACTGTGGCTTGGGTTAAAGGCACCTTAGTCTTCAATGTGACCTCTTTGTTCTTCAAAACTTTAAAGAAGTTATTTGCAGCAGATTTGCCCAGTGTAATACAATGCCTGATTTCTTGACCATTGCTTCAATAAATATTGATTGTGGATCCAAGTAAAAGATCTTTGACAACGTCTATCTTTTATCCATTTATCTTGATGCTGCTTATTGGTCTAGTTGTGAGGATTTTCATTATCTTTATGTTGAGGTGCAATCCATACTGAAGACTGCAGTCTTTAATCCTTATCAGTAAGTGCTGCAAGTTATCTTCATTTTCAGCAAGCAAGGTTGTGTCATCTGCATATTGCAGGTTGTTAATGAGTCTTCCTCCAATCCTGATGCCATGTTTTTCATGTAGTAGTGCTTTTCAGATTATTTGGTTAGCATACAGAATGAATTAGTATGGTGAAAAGATACATCACTGATGCACACCATTCCTGGTTTTAAACCATGCATTATTCCCTTGTTCTATTTGAACAATAGGTTCCAAGTCAATCTGCAGGTTCCTTATGAGCACAATTAAGTGCTGTGAAATTCCCATTCATTGCAAGGTTATCCATAATTTATGGATATGTTATGATCTATGTGGGCTAATGCTTTTGCATAGTCAATAAAACACAAGTAGACATCTTTCTGGCATTCTTTGCTTTCAGCCAAGATCTATCTGATATCAGCAATGATATCCCTCATTCCACATCCTGTTGTGAATCCAGGTTGCAGTTCTGGAATTTCTCCATCAATATGTTGCTGCAATGATTTTTGAATTATCTTCAGAAAGATTTTTCTTGTGTGTGATATATTAATGGTATTGTTTGATAATTTCCACATTCTGTAGGATCACCTTTCTTTGGAATGGGTAAAAATATGTATCTCTTCTAGTCAGTTGGTCAAGTAGCTGTCTTCCAAATTTCTTGGCATAGAAGAGTAAGTACCTCCAGTGCAGCATCAGTTTGTTGAAATACATCAATGGGTATTCCATCACTTCCTGGAGCCTTGTTTTCTGCCAATTCCTTCAGTGCAGCTTCGATGTCTTCCTTCAATATGGTTGGTTCTTGATCATAATCCACCTCCTGAAATAGCTGAGCAGTGATCAATTCTTTATTGTACAGTGACTGTGTACTCTTGCATTTTCTTTTGATGCTTCCTCTATCATTCAATATTTTGCCCATAGTACCCTTCAATATTGCAACTCAAGCTTGAATTTTTTTCTTTGGTTCCTTCAGCTTGAGAAATGCCAAACATATTCTTCCTTTTTGGTCTTCTAACTCCAGAACTTTGCAAATTTCATTATAAAAATTTATTTTGTCTTCTCAAGCTACTCTTTGAAATATTCTGTTCAGCTCTTTTATCTTGTCATTTCCTCCATTTGCCTCTTATTCATTTCCTCTACATTCAAGAAGAAGTTTCAGAATCTTTTCTTACATCCATCTTGGTCTTTTCTTCCTTTCCTGTCTTTTTAATGACCTTCTGCTTTCTTCATGTATAACTTTCTTGATGTCATCCCACAACTCATCTGATTTTTAAACATTGGTGTTAAATGCTTCAAATCTGTTCTTCACACAGTCTCTAAATTCAGGTCATATTTTGCTCTTGTGGACTTGTTTTAATTTTCTTCAACTTCAACTTGAACTTGCATATAAACAAATGGTGGTTTGTTCCAGAGTCAGCTCCTGGTCTTGTTTTGGGTGAAGATATTGAGCTTCTCCATAGCCTCTTTCCACAGTTGTAGGCAATCAGATTTCTGTGTGTCCCATCTGATGAAGTCCACATTTATAGCCACCATTCATGTTATTGAAAAAAAGGTATTTACAATGAATAAATTGTTGGTCTTGCAAAACTCTGTTATAATCTCTGGTGGCATTTCCATCACCAAGGCCATATTTTCCAACTACTGATTATTCTTCTGTGTTTCCAATTTTCACATTCTCATCACTAGTAATGGTCAATACATCCTGATTGCATGTTTGGTCAATGTCAGACTGCAGAAATTGGTAAAAATCTTCATTTTATTTATCTTTTGCCTTAGTGATTAGTGTGTAATTTGAATAATAGTACTATTAACTCATCTTCCTTGTAGACATATGGATATTTTCCTATCACTAGTAACATTGTACTGCAGGATAGATCTTAAACATTCTTTGTGACAATGAATGCCATGGTACTCCTCTTCAATTTGTCTTTTCTGGCATAATAGGTCATATGACTGTCTGATTCAAAATGGCCAAAACCAGTCCAGTTCAGCTCACTAATGCCTAGGATATTGATCTTTATGCACTCCTTTTCATTTTTGAACCTTCCAATTTTCCTAGATTCATACTTTGTACATTCCAAATTCCAATTATTAGTGAGTTTGCAGCTGTTTCTTCCTATTTTGAGTCATGCCTCATCAGCAAATGAAGGTCCCAAACCTTTACTCCATCCACATCTTTAAAATCAACTCTACTTTGAGGAGGCAGCTCTTCCCCAGTTGCGTTTTGAGTGACTTCCTACTCTATGGGCTTATCTTCTGGCAGTATCTCAGACAATGTTTCAGAGCTATTCATAATATTTTCCAGTAATATATTAGACATTGTTTCTTGCTATTCATAAGGTTTTTACTGGCCAATTCTTTTAGAAGTGGATGGCCACTTCCTTCTTCCGAGTCTGTCTTAGTCTGGAAGCTTCACTGAAACTTAGCAACCATGGGTGACCCTGCTGGCAATTGAAATACCAGTGGCAAAGCCTCTAGCTTCACGCAACATGCATGCCACTACAGTATGACAAACTGACAGAACAGTGCTAAAATTAGTCATTGTTGTTGTTGTTATTTGCCATCGAGTTGGACGCGATTCATAGTGACTCCTCCTTGGGTTTCCAAGGCAGTATCACTACCGAAGTAGATTGCCTCATCTTCCTTCCGAGGAGTGGCTGTGTATTTGAACCACCAGCCTTCTGGTGAGCAGTCAAGTGCCTTAGGCACTATGCTGCCAGAGGTCCTGAATTAGCCATTAGAGAGATGCAAATCAAAATAACATCAGATACTTTCTTACCCCATTATTAATAGCAAAGTTCAGAAAAATAGTAAACAATTGCTGGTGAGAGTGTGGAGAAACTGGAAGAACTCTCATACACTGCTGGTGGGACTGCAAAAGATATAACCAGTGTTGAAAATGCTATGGTACTTGTGATAGTTGAAGATGTGTCAACTTGGCTGGACTCCAGTTGTGAGTGGTTGTTCCCATGATGGGATCAGATGACTGAGTTCTGAGTGGCCGGTCTGCCCAAGGGGAGTTTCCCCAGGGGTGTGGCCT
>NW_006921847.1:5085279-5090933 GCF_000298275.1 Orycteropus afer afer | reverse complement strand
TAAGATAAATCTCTCTCTCTCTCTCTTTCTCTCTCTATAAATATATATATACACTTTGCTGGTTTTTGTGTTTCTCTAGAGAACCCAATCCAACACAGTACTTCCTTAAAAAAAAACTGAAAATAGAAATACTATATGAACTAGTAATCCCATTACTAAAGATATTACTAGAGAAATAAGAGCTGTGACAGTAACAAATATAGGTACATCCATGTTCCTAACAGCATTATTCACAATACCAAAAAGATGGAAACAACCTAAGTGCCCATCCACAGATGAATGGATAAACAAACAGAGGTGCTTGCACACAATGGAATACCACACAATGTTAAAGGATAAAAATAAATCTGTGAAACACCTGATAGCATGGGTGAACCTAGAGGATAGTGTGCTAAGTGAAATTAGTCAATCATAAAAATAAAAATATTGTATGAGACCACAATTGTGAAAACTTAAGAAAAGGGTTACATGCAGAAAGAAACATTCTTTTATAGTTATCAAGATTAAGAGGGGAAGAGAAGGTAAATTGCTAACTAGAAAGTAGACAAGTGTTAACTTGGGTCAAAATAAGGCAATATACAATAAGCGGGAGGTCTGTACAACATGATCAAGTCAAAAGATACTAGGTGGAGCAAAAGAGTTAAAGGTAATAAAGGTAAAAGAATCTACATTCATGAATAAAAATCTATATCTATATATCTCTGGTGGTATAGCAGTTAAGGTATTTGGCTCCTAACTGAAAAGTTGATGGTTCAAACCCACTACTTCCTCCATGGAAGAAAAATAGGGAGGTCTGCTTCCGTAACGATTTGCAGCCTTGGAAACCCAATGGGACTTGCTATTGCTGTGAGTCAGAAACAATTCCCTGGAAGTGAGTTTTCAATATACATATATTTGAAAGATGATAAGTCTACATATATATCCATATGTTCTACAAATATATCTATGAAATATCCATGAATATAGTAGTGAATACAGGGGCAAAGTAATGAAAACTTCTTAGCCATAAACTTGAAGGAATGAGTTGCTAGGCCTGGGGGCTCAGGAGCATAGTCTTGGAGGACATCAAGGGCAATTGGCATCACATAATCCACAAAGACAATCTTCTGCATCCTCTTTGGTGAGTAGCAACTGAGTCTTAAAAGTTTGTGAGTGGCGATCTAAAGTGCAACTACTGGTTTCCCCACATCCAAAGCAAAGAAGAATGGAGCAAAACAAAGATGCAAGGAAAAAATTAGTCAAAATGACTAATGGACTACATGAACCTCACCCTCCTTGGCCAGAAGAAGTAGATGGTGCATGTCTACCACTCTGAAAGGGATCATAATCGGAGGTCTTATAGACAGTATGAGAAAAAAGTAAAGCAAAACTCAGTATCACAAAAAAGACCAGGCTTACCTGGATGACAGAGACTGGTGGAACCTCTGAAACTATGGCCCTTCAAGCCTGAAACTGAACTCACCCCGTGGCTCAACCTTCAGCCAAATAATAGATAGGTCTATAAGGTGAACAGAAGCACTACGGAGGTACACACTTCTTAGAAGATCAATCACATGAGATTAAAAAATCAGCATTTATCCAGGTATAAAACTCAGATAGCAGGAAGGGATAAGAAAGAAGGACAAATGGAAACAGGGAGAAAATGGGAATGAAAATGGAAATGACAAATACTGTTACATTATGGGGATTGTAATCAATGTCACAAAACAAAATGTGCATGAACTGTTGAATGAAAAATTAATTTGGTCTATAAACTTTCACAAAAAACACAATAAAATATTCTATATATATTTGTGGGAGCTCTGGTGGCATAGTGCCTAAGGCATGTGACTGCTAACCAGAAGGCTGGAGGTTCATACCCGCCAGCCATACCTCGGAAGGAAGACTGGGCAATCTACTTCCTTAGTAATACCGCCTTGGAAACCCAAGAAGGGGTCATTATGAGTAAAAAATATATATATATTTGTGTGTGTATTTAAATATATTTTTATACATTATATATTTTTTATCTACTATATATATTTATATACATTTCATATATATATGAAATCTAGTTGAAATAAATACTAAGGAGAAATTCAAAGGGAGAAATAAATTCCAAAATGGACTGATGTATAAAACATCAGAAGCACAGATTATTTTGCATACATTTGAATCTTCTTTTTTTTTCTGTGATAGAAGGGAAAATCATTTTCATCCTATCTGTCCTTATTATTATCTCCTTAAGATCCTTTTTACTGTAAATCTTCCAAAGTAGGCCTCAGGTCTAAGACTTGGATTCACAGATACTCAGGAATCGATCTAGTGACTCCACAGGATATCAGTTCATACCACTAAATAGAAAAGGATGCCCTACAGAGAGGGAACTGGGGTGGAATCGGGAGAGAACAAAGATAGCAGAATGAGACCCTTTCATGTTTTTTTATCACATTCAATTTCAGGCTGATGGTCCCTAACCAGTGTAATTACTAAAGAAAAAAAAAAAAAAAAGGAAAGAAAGAGAAAGAGAGAGAGAAGGAGAGAGAAGAGAAAGAGGGTTGGAAGGAGGGAAGGAAAGATGGAAGAAGGGAGGACGGAAGGGAAGTGTTCTGGTTACCTAGTGCTGCTCTGACAAGAATATACCACAAATGGGGTGCTTGAACAGACAGGAGTTTATTTTCTTACAGTTTGGAGGCTTTAAGTCCAAGTTCAAAGTGCCAGGCTCTAGGGGCTGGGTGATAGTGCCTCAACCTTGGGCTTCAGCTCTGCCTCCTGCTCCCGGCCCATTGATGCTAGAGGGGTTTTTTCACTCAGACAGCTGCTGGCTGCTGAGGCTGAGAAGCCCCAAGGTTGACAAGTACAAAGGCATAGTCCTGATGTTACCAAACCACACAGCAGACCATTAATTCAAGTTCATTGAAAGTCCCAAGGTCGGCAAAGCATGTCAGGCTTCTGGACATCGTGGCTACAAGCAGGATTCAAATGTGCCATAAGCTAGAGACCATCCCCAAAGCTCCTCCTCATATACAGGAAGCAGACCACATCCCTAAGGCAGCTACTCAGTTGCTCACAGTAGATTACACCATAGAGTTGATTACCAGTCTCATCATGGGGAATACTATATCCAGCTGCCCAGCCACTCAACCAGGCCCAGCCAAGTTGACACACAAACTTAACTACCATAGGTAGGAAGGAGGGAAGGAAGGAAGGTAAGAGGGTAAGAGAGAGGGAGGGAGGGAAGGAAGGAAAAGAGAAAGAGAGGGAGGTTTGGAGGGAAATAAGGAGGGAGGAAAGAAGGAAGGAAAGAAACTCAGAAAGAAAGAAAATAGAAGAGAAGAAGGAAGAAAAAAGCAAAAACCCACTGCCATTGAATCAGTTCCAACTGCTGGTGACACTTTAGGAGAGAGTATAACTGCCCCATAGAGTTTCCAAGGCTGTAAATCTTTATGGAAATAGATTGCCTCATCTTTCTCCCATGAGCAGCTGCTGGGTTCAAATCGCTGACCTGTTTAACAGCTGAATGCTTTTACCATTACACCACCAAGAAAGAGTAGACAAAAAGAAACTAAGAGAGGCAGGAAGGAGGGGAAGGAATTCTCAGTTAATTTTAATGATCGTATGAGAGAAATGCAACTCCATGTGCTTTGTGTTAAATACTGAATGATCTGACTAGGGACTTGGTATCAAGTCACACACTTATTGCAGAGGGAAATTAAAATATAATTAAACCCTTTGTTCTCTCCTATGTATAACAGTTTGGGATAAGATTTTTTTTTTTTTTTAAATTAAACTACCAAATTTCTTCTTGACAAAGTTTTGATTACTGCAATGTTTCAATTAAATTATTAAATTAACAGATGTTTTAAAAATATATGAGAAATATTAAGTCATTGGCACTTACTATTATGGGTAAAAGTTTGCTTAGATGAGGTCCCAGCAACCTCATTCTGTGAAGACCCAGATAGTAGATATCTTTAGCTTTACAGAACATATAGTTTTCATGGAAACTATTCAACTTTATTATGGTAGCATGAAAACAGCCAGAAATGACAGATAAATGAATGGAAATGGCTGTATTTCAATAATCCTTTATCCACAACATAAACAGGCAGCATAATTTGGCTCATGAGCCAAACTCTGGCTTAGATGATATCATAACCAGGTAACCATCTGGCTTAGATGATATTATAACCAGGTGTAATTAAATCATGCTATAAAACTCATAACCACTACTTCCAAAGAAGTACCTGTAAAGAATATAAGCAATAGTAATAATAATATGAGAAATGAAATCCCAGTTTAGGGGGTAGGAGATTGGCAATTCACAATCAGAATCATGGATTTATCTGATTGGTTCACAAAAGCTATGTTGAATCCTAACTTTTGTACATGTGAATATGATCCTATTTGAAAATACTATGAAGTTATTTTCTATTAGGGCAAATGAGGTTATTCTTCAGTATAATTTGTCCTATACGAATGGTGTCTTCGTAAAAGAGAAGATCCCCTGAGAGAGGATGACAGAGGAAGGAGGTCATGTGATGTAATCGCAAGGCAAGACAAGCCTGGAGCTAACAGAAATTAGGAGAGAGGCATGGAATAGTTTCTTTATAGAGCCCTCAGAAGGAATCAACATGTCTACTACCTTGATTTGGAATTCAAACCTCCAAAACTGGGAGACAATAAATATCTTCTGTGAGCCACCCAATTTCTGGTATCATGTCATGGCAACCCTAGGAAACCAAAACGGGTCTAAAGGCTGAAATGAACATTTCTTCTCCAGCTACACTGAAACAGAATCTGACTCTTGAGATATTGTTGACTTCCTTCTAGTGCATGCCAAAAAAAAAAAAAAAAATGAAACAGTGTCACTCAAACAGAGAAAAAGTACCCTGGCATGGATGGAGCAATGCCACTCCTTCTACAGAAATGGCTTTGTTCAGGGCTCTGAACAGGAAGTGGACTTTAATTTTATATACTACCCACCAGCCACTCCTCAGAAGGAAGGTTGGGCATTCCTACTTCCCTAGTGATACTGCCTCGGAAACCCAAGGAGGGGTTGCTATGAGTCGGGGCCGACTCGATGGCAAATACAACAACAACATAGTTAATGGGATGCTCTAGTGGGACAGTGGTTAAAACATTCAGCTACTAGCCAAAGGGTTGGGGGGGAGGGGTTTCAGCCCACCTGCCACTCAGTGGGGAGAAAGATACAGCAGTCTACTTCTGAAAAGATTTAAAGCCATGGAAAGTCTATGGTGGCAGTTTTACTCTGTCCTACTGGGTCACTGTGAGTCAACGTTGACTCAATAGCAATGAGTTTCATTTATTTAGTTCATTGCCATGAAGTCACACACACAGATACACACATATATTGTATAATATATGTGTGTACATATGTATGTATAAAATACTTATATGTGTATATGTATTTATTAAGACAGGACAGCACCCAATACTTGGCAGATCAATGGCATAATAATTGAAGTTTAGAAATGAAAAGATCAGTCTTTCTCCATTGAGAATAATGTTGGCAGTTGGTTTTGCATTGTTGTTATTATTTGTTGTTAAGTGCCGTCGAGTCGTTTCCAACTCATAGCGACCCCATGCACAGCAGAACGAAATACCGCCCAATCCCGCGCCAGCCCCACAATCCCCGCTATACTTGATCCCAT
>NW_006921847.1:5071895-5081274 GCF_000298275.1 Orycteropus afer afer | reverse complement strand
AGTTGCAGGAGGTGTGGGTGTATTTGTATCTTATGGGGACTCTTGCTGTCTCCCACTCAGTTAGACAAAAATTACAATTGAATAACCATCAAAACTCTCAAAGCATATGGACCAAAAAATGTAATCACACAGGAACTGTAACCCAAAAAAGAAAAAAGGGGAGAAAAGAAGAAGAAAACAAGAAAACTTGCAATATCTGGGGATAGGGCACTAAACAAAAAAGGTAGAGAAGGAGAATAATGAAGAAAAAAATGGGAAAAATGTAAAAAAAAAAAAAAGTAATAATAAGAACAGGGTTAACCACAAGGAAAAAAAGAAAAAAGAAAAAAAAAAAAAAAAAGCAGAGGACCAGGTTTGCTGGCCCAATAGAGCCTGGTGGAACACTGAGACTATGGCCCTTAGCTACCCTTCAGGTCTGGAATTGAACCCACTCCTGTGACTTCCAGCCAAACAATAGACAGGCATATGAGTTGAACATTTACCTGAGGTAGATACACTCTTTGGAGAAAACAAGCATGGGAAAAAGAAGGGCTGCTTATGCACAGGGAGACAGCTCAGTGGGCAGGAGTGCATGGAGGGATGGACACAGGCAAGAGATAACTATTGGAAGGAAGTAGGAGGGGAGATGTTGCATTGTGGTAAATTGTGGCCAATGTCATGAGACAAAGTGTATGTGAACTGCTGTATGGAAAGTGTATTTGTTCTTTAAATTTTCACCCAAATCACAATAAAAAGAAAAAAAGAAAAGAAATGAAAAGATCAGAATGGCCAGAAGTAATCAAGAATCCCAGAGAATGAGGCTTAGCTAGAGCTGTGATTTTTCTCAGGTCAAGAACAGAAAATTATGGTTTGTTTTGTCCCAGGAGTGAGTTTAATTAAAGGCAATCCAGATTAGGTCAATGCACACACATGCACACACACACAAACCACATACACAAAACACAGCACACATTTACCACAAATGATACAATTCAAATTCCTCTTAAAAAAAGAAAGAAAAAAAACCACTACTATCGAGTTGTTTCAACTCAGTGTCCCCCAATGGTTTTCCGAGGCCGTACATCTTTACTGAAGTGCAGTCAACAGAACCCTTTCAAACTCCTCTACTTAGCCTGATAATAGAAGGTACTAGAAGCAACAAAAAAATAGAATTTCTCAGATCATGAGAAATTTTATTAATGTAGGATACTTTATTCATATTCAAATATAACTTTTCATTTTTTTCTTCTATTACCTGTTTTACAGCCTTTGTTCTCTGAGAACCGATTGCCCACATTGTCTTCATTCTGAATTTTAATAAGGGATAATTTAAGTATTCTTCTTTCCTTAGTTTTTTTTTTTTTTTTTTGCAAGGATAATTAAAGTAAATGGGGCATAATAAAGAAAGAATATTAGCTTCCAACCAGGAGTTTCTAAAATGGGAAATAAAAACAAAGTACATTGGACTAATAAAAGAGAAGGCCATTCTAAATTATAAACTATTTTAAAATACATATGTTTTACTTATTTTAACAACTTTCAGTAACTAAAATTGGATATTATTAGTGTATGTTGGAAACTGCTTTAATGAACAGATAAGAATTATTCATAAGTAGATATACTGATAATATAAAATAGATTCTTTAGAAATACTGAAAAGTGCTTGAAAATAATTTGAGGATGGATCTACATAATGTATATGTAACTTTTTTTGTACCATCAAGTAGGAAAACATTTCTTCATAATTAGTAAGGAAATCAACGTCAACTCAGATATTTACTGAATCTTTTGAAATTACTTTAATGACTTGTTTCTCTTTGTACTATTATCTTGATATCATAAATCCTTGGTATTCCTTTAGAAACACTACTACCTCTAGTATGTTCAACAATAATAACAATCAATTTTAATATAAGAACAACTCACACCACATGCTGAACTTAATGCTTAGTGGTTTTGCTGTTTGGTTGAACACTTCTTCAAAAATTGAGGTTATTTGATGGAGAAAATGGTCAGATGATTTTTTTTTTTTCCTTTGAGACAAGAGGGTAAGTCATCAAATTGGAAATAAAATTTTACACTTATTTTAAGAGAGCCTTTTGTGGGTTTTAAAAACAAATTTTGGGGTGACCAAGAGGCCCTTGGGTGTTCAGCTGTCAGTCCATAGATAATAATATCATGTTTTTGGAACACTGCTGGCTGAGAGATGTTATAATGTTTCAGAAGTAAACAGCCCCACTCTTTCTGATAGTTTTATTGCTTCTTGTGTGTTATGATTAGAGATGTGCATGGCTTTAAAACCAAGATTGAATTGCTTAACTCAGTATGTACTGGAAGGCTTGTGCCAAATGGAAGCTTAATCAGCATTTTTCTTCTTTCTAAAAGCAAATGGTATGATGCAGACTCTTGTAAATGATGCCGTTTATCATATACTGTCAGAAGATGCTGCTGAAAGATGTGTTTCCATTTGTTTCCTTACTTGAGTTTGATTTGGAAAATCTGATTTAAACAGTGGATAGAATTGACTTTAAATTTCAAGGACAGAAAACTTGATGATATTTATCATAACTTGCACCAAGTTTAGAAACACATATCCTAACGCCAGTTTCATTTGAGAGAAAAAATCATCTTTATTTTTTGCATTTCAAATAATTAATCCAAATGCAGTTAATTTCATAATGATTATGGACACTTGCATTGGAATACCTAGTCTTACCCAAAACGATGATGAGCACACTGCAAGTCATATTCTGGGTTACTAGAGACTTCATATTTCTCACACCTTTACAGTACCTCAAAAATAAAATAAAATAACATCAACAGAATATGACAAAGATATTGCTTTTATTTGTAAGTATTTTAAGAACTAAATTATTTCTATGTGAATCTTTCACTGGCTAGAAAAGAACATAGCAATGAATGAAAACAAATCTTTTTGGCAGAGAATCACATGCCCAAAAAAAGATTTTTATAAAAAGCAACATAATTTACTTTATCTATATCCTGCAATGATTGGACCCAATCTGAAATTTATGTGAATAACACATGCATACAAAAAGCCTGGGAGCTTTATGACTTCATTATGGATATTGTTATGATAAAAATATTTCAAGAATTGCCAGTTTTAGAAATTAGACAGTGCCACTATTAGATATAGGCATCAATAGCAACATGCTTTAAACAGCCTCTACAAATCATAAACACTCAAACACAAGACTATTTTCTTTTACTTTTATGCTTATGTAAGAAATAGAGTTTGGAATGTTTGCTAACTGAAATTACATCAATCTAGCCACACTGGACTACCCCAGGCAGAGGATATAAACTTGTAAGTGTATGAAGAGCAAGCAGAAAACCACAGCTTCTGCCTGAAAACTACTGAAAGACTGGTTGCTTTTGTTCAATATGGCTACCCTAAGATTTACAACTATTGTGAGAATGGAACAGACCCAGACTGTGTTTCATTCTGTTGTATAAAGGGACGCTTTAAGCTGTTACTGACTCAACAACACCTAACAATAATAAGACAAAGTGTATCCCAGGTTTGTGCTACTTCCCTCTTTAGTTTAGAGAGGTGCTTAAAAAAGCTTTGGAAATCCTGAGTTGGAGAAGGAAGGTTTGTAGAGGAGATCCAGTTCATCCAAGCTCTTTGAAGTCTGAACAAGTAAGTCAATATTTGGGTGGGGCTCGGTGCAGCCACTACCTAGGAATCCTGGCTCATCATCAGTTTCCACCTTGCCCTGCCTAGCTCTGTTCCATCAGATCCCTAGCCTTGGAGAAAGACAGATCCTTTGGACTCTGAATCTGGATGGGGATCCATGCTGAATGGGCTGTGGACTCTTAGTAGGAATCCAAGATGGGTTATAAATGTAGCAGGACTTGTGATACATTAAACATTTGGAATATGAATCTCAATTTTTACTCTGGCCCCAGCCTCACAATTATTAGGGGTGGGCCTGAAACAGGGAACTTTCTTGGCAGCAGTATCTAGATATTGGTGATGATTTGGAAAACCCTCTTTAACTCTGTTTTTTCACATACACAATGAAAAGATGAAATGTTTAATCCCTCCAGCCTCTGCATCATCTATATCATGACAATTTTTCCTTTTATGTGAATACTGATTCATGAAACAATGATGATACACATTTGTCATGTACAGAACTCTACATTGCTGAACTCTACATTGTAGTGTTTTTTAGAGTTTGGGAGAACAACACTGCTTTATTTTCAATACCACTTGCTTGGAAAAAGTAGCAGTGCAATCAATATGTTAGAAACATATAAATTGTTAATCAAATTCCCTCCCCTGGTAAATACTAAAAAACTTTGTTCTCTATACATTTCCTTTTCTTGCATTTTTATATAAGTGACTTCAAACAATATTTATCCTTTTGTGATTGACTTTTTTCACTCAGCATAATGTCTTCCAGCTATGTCCATGTTGTTGCAGGTATCCAGCCTTCATTTCTCCTACTGGTTGAGTATTATTCTATTGTACCACATTTTGTTTACCCATTCATCTGTTGATGTGCATTTGTGTTGTTGCCACTGTTTGGCTATTGTGAATAGTGCTTCCATGAATATTGGTGTACAAGTCTCTTTGTATCTTCTTTCAGGTCCTTTGGGTATACCTGGGAGTGGAATTGCTGGGTCATGTAGAAGTTCTATTTTCAGTTTTTTTGGGATCCATCACATTGCTGAACTCTAAATTGTAGAGTTTTTTAGAGTTTGAGAGAACAACACTGCTTTATTTTCAATACCACTTGCTTGGAAAAAATAGTGGTGCAATTGCTCAAGAATACAGTCCGCAGTATGGATTACATCTCAATATAAAGAAAACAAAAGTCCTCACAACTGGACCAATAAGCAGCATCATGATAAGTGGAAAAAAGATTGAGGTTGTGGAAGAATTCACATTGCTTGGTTCTACAATTGATGTCAATGGAAGCAGCAGTCAGGACATTAGACGACATGAAGCACTGGCCACGAAGGAACTCTTTCAAATGCTGAGGAGCCAGGATGTCTCCTTAAGGCCTAAGGTGCACCTAACACAAACCATCATATTTTCAATCCCCTCGTATGCATGTGAGAGCTGGACAATGTATAAGGAAGACCAAAGAACAGTTGATGCTTTTGAGTTGTGGTGCTGGTGAAGAATGCTGAAAGTACCGTGGACTGCTAAAAGAACTAACAGATCTGTCCTGGAGGAAGTACACCCAAAATGCTCCTTAGAAGCGACAATGGCCAGACTTCATCTCACCTACTTTGGTCATGTTTTCAGAAGAGACCATTCCCTGGAGAAGGATGTCATGCTTGGTAAGGTGGAGGATTGACGAAAGAGGGGAAGGCCTTCAACGAGATGGATTGACATGGTGGCTGTGACAATGGGCTCAAGTATAGCAAGGATTATGGAGCTGGTACAGGATCGGGCAGTGTTTCATTCTGCTGTACATGGGGTTGCTATGAGTTGGAAACAACTCAACACCACCTATCAACAATAATAATCACATTGTTTTCCACCATGGATGTACCATTTTGCATTTCCATCAGCAAGCGTTCCATTTGGTTTTGATTTGCATCTCAAAAACAAAATCAGTATGCTTTTACTAAATGATGAGATGTTTCCAATGTGCTGAACATCATTTCACGTGTTTGGCAGACATTTGAATCTCCTTTTTGGTGAAATACCCATTCAAGTCCTTTCATTTTATGATTGTATTATTTGGGTTTTTATTGTTAAATTGTCAAAGTTTTATATATAGTTTGTAATTAGATTCTTTTTTAGATATAGGGTTTCCAAAGATACTCTCTCAGTTCATATCTTGTTTTTTCATTTTTTTTGGTAACTTTTGATGAAAAAAAGTTTTTCATTTTTATGAGGTTTCATTTGCATCTTCAGTTTTTGTGTATGGTGTGAGGTATGGATCTTGTTTCATCTTTCTGCAAATAGATATCCAGTTTTTTTTAGCACTATTTGTGAAAGAGACTATCTCTTCCCTTTTTAATGGGTTTTGGTCCTTTGTCAAAGACCACCTGAATCTATATCTGGGTTCTCAATTCAGATTCACTGGTCTACATATCTATCATTGCACCAATACCAGGCTGTTTGACAACTGTGGCTCTGTAGTAGGCTTTGAGATCTGGGAGTGTGAGACCTCCTACTTTGTTCTTCTTCTTCGGTAGTGCTTTGCTTATCCAAAGTCACTTTCCTTTCCATATAAAATTAGTGATCTTTTTCCATGTATTTGAATAATGTTTAAGGAATCTGAATTAGGATTGCATTTAATGGATATATTGCTTTGGATAGTATTGACATTTTCACAAGGTTCAATCCCATCTATGAGTATGATATGTTCTTCCATTTATATAGATCTCTTATGGTTTCTTAAAGTAGCATTTTGTAGTTTTATTTGTATATATCATTTTTGTTCCTGATAAGATTTATTCCCAAGTATTTTATATCTTTTTTGGTAGCTATTATAACTAGTATTAATTCCCTTATTTCCTTTTCAGAGACCTCTTTACTAGTATAGAGGTATCCAATGGATTTTTATATGTTTATCTTGTTTCCTGTAACTGTGCTAAATCTTTCAACAAGTTCCAGTAGTTTTCTTGCTGAGTGTCTTGGGTTTCCTATATAGAGGATCATATCATCTGTGAATAGGCATAGTTTGACTTCTTCCTTACCAATTTGGATGCCTTTGATTTCCTTTTCTTGCCTTATTGCCCTGGCTAGAATTTTCCAATACAATGTTGAATGGAAGTGGAGATAGCGGACATCTCTGTCTAGTGCCTGTTTGCAAGGGGAACGGTTTCAGTCTCTCCATTAAGAATAATGTTGGCTGTTGGATTTGCATATATGCCCTTTATTATGTTGAGAAATTTCCCTTATAATTCTATTTTTTGGAAGTTTTTATCAAGAGTGGTTGTTGGATTTTACCCAATGCCTTTTCTACATCTATGGATATCATAATGTGATTACTCTCCTTTATTTTAATTATGTGATGGATTAGGGTGTTTTTCTAATGCTTAGCCATCCTTGCATACCTGGTATGAATCCCACTTGGCCATCATGTATTTTTTTTGATATGTTATTGGAGTCTATTGCCTGGGATTTTGTTTATGATTTTTGCATCTATATTCATGAGGGATATTGGTCTGTTGTTTTCCTTTCTAGTAACATCTTTTGTTTTGGTGTCAGGTTATGCTTGCTTCATAAAATGAATTTGAGAGGGTTCCCTCACAATTGTCTTGGCTACCTCTCCGTTTAGAAATTCTGTAACTGCAGTATTTATTCCTTCTTTTTGGTTTGCAGATGTCCTCATTTACCAATTGATGTCTCTGGTTCCCTGTTTACAGTCTTGTAAGCTTATTTTACTTTGGATATTTCTATAACTAGATTGGTTTCTGGGTTATGCCATCATGCGTGTTAATTATCAGTCATTGTTTGCACTTGTTTGCTCTCTGTCTGAAGGACTCCCTTTAGCATTTTTGTAAAGCTGGCCTTGTTAAAACTTTGTTGGTTTTAACAAATTCCATTAATTTCTGCTTAAAAAAAGGAAAAACAAAGGATTGGAAGAAACAAAAGGAAGGGAATAAAAAGGAAATCAGGAAGGGGGAAGGAAAAAAAACAGGGAGGGGAAAGAGGAAAAAATGGAAGAAAGGAGAAATATAAAAAGAATAATTCAAAAACAAAACTATGAGGCGCTGGGCATGGCACCCAGGCTCTGTCAGGGAACAGCCTGGGATGGAAGTCATGCTGGTCAAGAAGGTGGGTGGAGGTGGAGGATGGCATATGAACCTAGTCTGCAGTTTGATGGGACATCATCCTGTTTCATCCTGTGGATATGTTGTAGAGATGAAGCTATCATTTGAGCAGTGCAATTAGTGTCTTAGTAGTACCACTTGGAAGAGCTGTTTTAAGTAGAAATGAATTGGAAAAATGGTCAGCTTTTGAAGCTAAATTATTTGAAAAGTCACTGGAAAAATATGGCAAAGATTTCAACGATATAGGTCAAAACTGTCTGCCTTGAAAATTACTGACTAGCATCACTGAATATTATTATAGGTGGAAAACTACTGACAAATATGTGCAGCAGAATCATCTAAAAGCAGAAAGTGAAAGGCTGAAACAATGTGTATCCCAACTTACAGCAAGCAAATCCCTACAAGATATCCCCCACTCTGGCAAGTCTGGCACTGTGAATGGAGCTTTGGGGATCACACTCCATTTCCAGAATCCCCTCAAAGGGTGATCCTGTGAGAGGTGCTATACTACCTTTGTCTCACAAAAGTTTCTTGCATCCACCTAATATGCTGTATAGATTATGTGCAATTTGTTGGCTATATATTGGGAAAAACAAACAAACAAAAAAATATGTAGGCCCCAAAATGCCCACCCAGTCAGAAGAAAAGAAGTTATCTCCCAGCTCAACTACAGAGGATCCTTGTGTTAGAAAGCATGTGTTCTGCCGGGCCATGCAGGGGATGTAGGTCTGAAATAATGGGGGTTCAAAGTTTGCAGTGAAGACTTGCCAAACCTGCTTTCTTCACACTGTATTTCAAACAATTTGCTTCTCAGGTCCCAAAAAGAACCCCCAAGCTGTGGCAGGCAGCAAAATGTTCCTATTACTCATGCTGCCATTAGGACAAAAAGTAAGATTCTTTTAAATTCTTTATGTTACATGAGGTGCTTCTATTTCTGTCCTTCCTTTTCTTTAGCACATCTTCTTCTTTTGGCAATAAACATACATTCTTATGTTCAAATTAAAAAAAAAAAAAAAAAGTTTGCAAGTGGCCATCTAAAGCACAGAAAATTTGTCTCTATTTCCCTAGACAAACAGAAGAAAAAGGAAAAGAAGGAGAAAGGGTACGGAATGTGTGGCTTCCTCCTTGGCCATGAGATCAAAACTGGATGGTGCCGACTTACCATTACTGACATTTTGATTAAAGATTCTATAGAAGAATCTTGATCAAAGGAGAGAAAATTCAGAACTGAATTTCAAATGCTCATACATTCCAGATTTCCTGGAGCCATTAAACTTGATGAACCTCTGAAACTGTTGCCCTAAGATAATCTTTAAACCTTAGACCAAAAATGTCCCCTTTAGTCTTAAAACCAAACACTAGTTTAACTTAACTAGTTTAACTTAAATATCTACCTTGAGCATTATAATGTTGTTGCTGTTAAGTGCTATCGAGTCATTTCTGACTCATAGTGAGACCATACACAGCAGAACGAAACACTGCCCCATCCCACGCCAGCCCCACAATCCCTGCTATACTTGAGGCCATCATCGCAGCCACCGTGTCAATCCATCTCATCGAAGGCCTCTCCCTCTTTCGACGACCCTCCACCCTACCAAGCATGACATCCTTCTCCAGGGAATGGTCCCTT